>NC_143517.1:56637916-56789387 GCF_031878675.1 Megascapheus bottae
ATTATCAAGTTTCAAAGTTCTTGTATAAGTTGCTTCTTTTCTTTTGTCATCACTTATCATTATGTGTTATTATCATTTGTCATAAAAAGTCCTAAGTTGCCTAACTAACTTGGGAGATTAATATGCTATTACTGAACTATTTAGCCTTGTGAGTATCTTACAAATTGATACCATTTATCTTTTCACATGAAGGTCATTGTTGGCTTTAAAAAATCTACAGGCATAGCAAAAAACGTATCTGGCATATCTACTGTTACATAGGATTTCTCATTGTGTTACTTTGTGGGTAACTTCTGTGTAATTTTATAGTATATGTAAACATTCTTAGGAGTTGCTAATTTACATTTCATTGTTTTTAATGTATCTTATTGGCCACCAATGTACATATACCTATAAGAATGTTCTGACGAAGATGTTATTAGCAAGTAAAACAGAGTATTTTGGACCTAAAAGCGATCAGGTTTAGTGTCTAGCTGGTTAGAGCTAAGTATAAATGGCTCATGCCTGTAATCCTACCTCTTTAGAAGGTTGAGACCAGGAAGTTCTCCGTTCAAAGCCAGCCTGAGCAGAAAATTCTATGAGATTTCATTTCCAATTAGCCAGCAAAATGATTGACTGAAGGAATGGATCAAGCAATGAGCAAACAATGAACAAGCAACCTGAGCAAGAGCTTGAGGTCTTGAGGCCAAGCCCTAGTAAGATAAAATAAACGTTGATTAGTGGCAATCACAATCTAGAGGTCTTCTAGAGGAAGCTCACTAGATCTTCCTTTTATACCACTATCAATCTTATTCATTTATTAAATTGTTTTTTTTTTGGGGGGGGGGGTCGCTCGTGGTGTTTGCACTCTGGGACCTGGGCGATGTCCTGGAGCTCTTCAGCTCAAGTACCACCCAGGCTGCCTTTGAACGGCAATCCTCAGATCTCAAGCCTCCAGAGTAGCTAGGATTACAGGCATGAGCCAGGGCAACCAGCTTTAAATTGGTTTTTTAATTTGATGTTTTATTTTTAGAGAAGAGAAACTGCCAAGGTTTGTCCAAAGTAAGTTTATCAGATCCTTTCCTTAAGATAATTTCCAGATTAGTGGAGATAAGACAGCTCTAAGCGTACAGCAATCAGTAAAGAGAATATGAAGGAACTATGGAACCATTGTGTGACTTGAGGAAGGCTTAGTGGAGACGTGATGAGCGAGCTGACAATTCGGCTAAGGTGTCTGGTGATGAAAAAAAGGCCTTGCACAAGTCCTGAAAGAGTGTGCAGGTTAGGAAACTTGAGTGTGGAGAGACCTCAGGGGAAGTTTCCCCACCGCACAAGGCCCACCTGGCCCGAGCTTGCTCTGGACACAGCTCCCAAGCCGGCCTCTCTCCAGCCTGGCGGGCCCCGAGCGCGGCGGCCTCACGCACTTCTCCTCCCGGGTGACTTCCTCGTCACGTTCCACACGGACTCACGGTCCTTCCATCCCGGAGCTCCGAGGCGGCTCTGGGTCCGGGCCTGGCCGAGCCTGCGGGCGGCGGGCGCACGGCCCCCGCCCCGCGCCGGGAACGGGCGCCGCTCCAGGCGAGGCGGGGCCATCCTGGGCGGGGGCGGGGGCGGGAGGAGGAGGAGGGAGGCGCCCCACCCCTCCTCAGGTAGCCCGCGCAGCCCCCGGGGTCGGGAGAAGCCCAGCCGCGGCCCCGCCCCGGCAGAGGCCTTTCCTCAGTCCACTGGAGCCGGCCGCCCACCCCCACGTTCCCACCCTCCACCACGCAACATCGCCCTAGCGCCTTTCCGGGCGACGTCGCCTGGACTACGCCGTCCGCTATTGGTGGAGCGCCCCATAGCGCCATCTCGGCCTACCACGCGGAGCGCGCCCTTATTGGCCGGTGGTGGGGAAGGGGGCGGGGCCGGCGCAGGGCGGGGCCGCGCCCGGGGTTCCGCCCCCTTGGTCCCTCCTTTGGACCCGAACCCGCCCCGACCGCTGAAGCGCGGGCCGGGGCGGCGAGCGCGGGGCGTGCGGCGGTTACTCTGGTTACGGTGGAAGCGGCGCGCGCGGGAAGTGGAGGATTCGGCAGCCGTGGCTGCTCGCGAGGGATGCTGGTGAGGAGGCCGTCGGGTGCCGCCGCCGAGGGTGCGAGGGAGGCTCCGGGTACCCGCGTTCACCTGTCCGGGGAGCCGCGGTGCCGTCCAGCGGGTTCCGGGCCGCCGAGTGCGAGGCTCCCGGAGGCGTCGCCAGGCCGCGACGCGGAGCCTCTGGGGTCGGTAACCAAGGCCGTCTCCGGTGGGAAGTGAGGCCCCGCGAGCGTGGTTCCCCGAGGGAGGCCGAGAGTCACCGCTGTCCCAGTCCCGGAGCCAGGATTCCCATCACACCTGCCGGCGTCCGCGGGCGAGCCGCGAGAGAAAAGAAGAGAAAAGCAAAGTCCGGGACGGCAGCCGTGGGGACATCGAGGAACCGGGCCCGGGGAGGGAACCGATGTCCGGTCCCGAGGCCGCGCCGCGCGTCCGGCACACAACTTAGCCTTTCTCCTGCCTTCCATGATTTGAACAACTGACTTGTAACCCGGGGCGTGTGCCGAGGTGCTCGGCGGCTGTGTGCGTGTCGGGGCAGAGAATCACCAAACTCCCACTGGGGTGGGGTGGGCGCAGGTGAAGAATCTCAGCGGGGATCCCAGCCGCCAGAGAAGCCGGGGAACCATGTGGACTTTCCTTGGCATCGCCACGTTCACCTATGTTTATAAGAAATGCGGCGATGTCGTCACGCTGGCCAACAAGGAGCTCCTGCTCTGCGTGCTGGTGTTCCTGACCCTGGGCCTGGTGCTCTCCTACCGCTATCGACACCGAAACGGGGGCCTCCTGGGGCGCCAGCCTAGCGGCTCCCAGTTGGCCGTCTTCGACTTTCTTTCAGCTCTGCCTCTCATTGGCTTCTTCTGGACCAAGTCACCCCCTGGGGCAGAAAAGAAAGGGCAGCTGGAATCCAGGAGGGTAAGACTGATGGCCGAGGTGGGCAAATCAATGACGGTTCGAAAAGGGTTTTTTAAAATTAGGATTCGCGATTGCTATTATTTTCAAGGGAGAAAGGGGGCCTTTTAGATACTCCTGTATCCATTTAGGTTCAGTGGAATTTCTTGGAGCTAGATCATGGCTCCTTTGATAGAAGGAACGTGAACAAATAATTTGTTTCCTTTAGTGTTGATTGGTCCTTAGACAAAAGTTGGATAGGAATTTGGTTTGGAAAGATGAAATGCTTCATTTTGAAGGAGGTCAGAATCATTTTGTTGGCAAAAACTTATATTTAAATACTGGGGTGAGGACTGCCTTTGTAGTTGGGAAGGAAGAAAAAAAAAGCACTTAGAAAATGCCCCACATTTTAAAGCATTGGGTAAAATGTTCCCAAGTCTTGCTTCTAGGCATTGGAACACTGAGTAAATACAATGTTGTTTTACAGTCACTTAACTATAAGTGATAAGTCAGTTGATGTGATCAATCAGAGGATGGATCTTTAAACGGTGAGAAGTTAGGATTCCTGCCCAGAGAATGGAGGAAGCTACTATCAGATGTGGTGGTGGAAGCCTCATCAGTCAGGGCTGTTGGCCAGGAGAGTGTATACTTTTCCTGGAGAGCACTGGAGAGTTTAAGCATGGAAGTAAGAATTTTACTTTTTCATAAGAACATTCTATGCTGCGGAGAATGGAACATAGTTATATAGTTATCTAAGTAAGGTTATCAGGCCAGACTATAGCCCAGCACCCAGCCTTGAAGTTAGGGTATGTGACCTACAATGTAATGTAGACTTCTGTATCTGCATCTTTTTGTCATGTTCACATGGCACATGAACAACGTTTGTAGAAGACATGGTGTTGGTTTAGAATTTTTGCTGTACTGTTTCCAACTGGGAGTCTTTTGGCTAATTGCTTAATTTCTGTAAGTACCAATTACTGTTCTGATGTAGATCAGAATCATCTATAGCTGGTAGATAAAGAAGGCACCACTCTTGTGGCTAGTCAGGGAACTAAAAGGTTTAATATTTGCAAAATGCCAGGTGCATAGCCATTTTGTGAATAGTAACAAAGTCTAGAGTAGTATACATTTGTTAGGAGCCTTTTGAGTAGTACTCAAAAGAGGGAGGGGATCTTTATTAATTTAATATATTTGTGTTGGAGGTAACTTCCCTTACAGTCACTGCGGTTGTCCTAGTAGCTGGAATGCTGTTACTGTCATCATGCTTCCTAGAGAAATATACTTTTTAATAGGAAAGTTGTTAGCAGCAGTACTGGTCCATTTTCTGAATGCACCAGTCTTTGTCTTCACTCTTTAGAAACTAGACAGAAGTGATGTATTGAGTAATAAGTTCCATTTGCATTTCCTTTGTTGATCAGGCTCTAAAAGACGATTTCTTTCAGAGCTCTCTCACAATCGTGTGTGTGTGTGTGTGTGTGTGTGTGTGTGTGTGTGTGTGTGTGTGTTTGTAATCAAAACATTTTATGAAGAAAAATTAATACATGGTTAAGATGATAAAAAGGCTTGCCTTACACTAGCACAGTGAAAAATATTATTTGTTTCGAGCTTTAAGAAAGACTGATGGAAAAATAGACTGTTACTTTCTTGGACAGAAAAAGGACAAAAGAGCATTTCTATTACAAGAGATATTATAAAAAAATGGAACAGGGATTGGAAGTGTGGTTCAGTTAGTAGAGCTCTAGTCAGTGAGTGAGTGCATCAGGTACCAAGTTTTGAATCTAGGTTTCTGGCTTAAAAAGAAAAATGAGTGGACAAGTTTCCAGTGTCTTAAAGAGGGTAAAGTTTGCTTAAATACTGAAATTGTGGAGATTCTAAAGGATGTACAGTTTCTAAAGGACCTTAGACTTTTATTATATTTCCTCCTCCTCTACTGGAGACATTTAGTCTGACTGACCTTAGTCTCTAAGGTTAGAGAACTCAATGAAAATGGTTCTTTACAATTCTGTACTTGATACATATTCAGATATATCAGTTCATCTACCAAAACCACTTATTATGAGATTGAGTTTCTCACTCACTGCAATAATCGTGGACATAAATCTCTGAAAACAGAATTTTTCATTTTTTAAGACCAAAGTAAAAATTTTTTGCTGTTAGTTTAACTGTTGGAGGACCACAACTAATTTTTTTCCCTCTTGGTCAGTCATGGGGCTTGAACTCTGGGCCTGGGTGTTGTACCTGAGCTCTTCAGCTACCCCTTAAGCAACAGTGCCACTTCCAGTTTTCTGGTGGTTAATTGGTGATAAGAGTCCTACAGACTTTAGAGTGCCAGAATGGGAAAGCAGAGATGATTAAAAATGTGCTTCCAGGTCAGAGACTAAAGTTGTAAAGTCAAATGCCGGGGGGCAAGATGAGTTTTCTTTCTCTTTCTTTCTTTCTTTTTTTTTTTTTTTTTTGTTTGGTTGGTTGTGGGACTTGAACTGTGGGCCTAGGCACATTGTCCCTGAGCCAAGATGCCACTTCTGGTTTTCTGATGGTTAATTGGAGATAAGAGTCTCATGCATTTTTAGTGACCAGGCTGGCTTTGAACTGCAGTCCTCAGATCTCAGCCTCTTGAGTAGCTAGGATTATAGTCATGAGCCACCATGCCGGCTCAAGATGAGTTTTCTTTTATAATTTCCTTTAATTAATCCTTACTTAATAGAATTGTGATCCGGATTTTTTTTTTTTTCTGTCAAGCTGATTTGGATTGATAGATTTTTCTCCAATGTTAATCCAAAAGTAGAGCTAGATTTATAATTTCAGCACTGGGAAAACTGATGCAGAGAGATCCTAATTTCAAGGCCAATGAATTGGAGGCCAGATCCAGATACATAGGGAGAACTTGGAAAAAACTGAACAAATACAGCTGGGGAGCCACTGATTGAGGAATCCTAGCTATTCAGGAAACTTAAGGTATGAGGATCACAGTTCAAAGTCAGCCTAGATGGAGAAGCCCAACAAAAATCCAGAAATATCTGTAGAGTATATAGCCCATCATATATTTTTATGTCTATGTAATTATGTTTATATCTCCAAGACCATGTCCATAATCCAAATATTGAGTCATCGCTCTTATACTGTTTGGATCTAATATCCACATATTAATGTTTTATTACATAGATTAATGCTTAATTTTAATTATGTTCTAAAACCTAAATGCCAGTGATTATATACAGAGATTCCCTTCTTAAATACTTGTTTGTTAAACAGGACATTTGAAATATGGTATAAAAATCAATGTTAATAAATTCTTTAATAAAAAAAAAATCCACGGGGTAGGAGTTTGGCCTAATGGTAGAGTGCTTGCCTAGCACGCACAAAGACCCTGGTTTGATTCCTCCATACCACATATATAGAAAAAAGCCAGAAATGCTGCTGTGGCTCAAGTGGTAGAGCTCTAGCCTTGAGAAAGCCCAAAGACAGTGCTCAGGCTCTGAGTTCAAGGCCCAGGATTGGCAAAAAAAAAAAATTCAGAAATGGAGCTGAGACTCAAATGGAAGAGCACCAACCTTGGGAAAAAGCTAAAGGACAGCACCCTGACCCAGCATTCACAGGTGTGCATGAGTATATGAAAACACTCACACACACACACACCTATGCACATTGGAGCAACAAAAATCTGAAAGAAGAAAATGAGTATGTTTACCTCTGTCTGAAAGGTACTGAATAGAACAGAATATAAGTACTGAGTAGAACAGAATATAAAGTCAATCAAAACTTGTGAAAGATTTATATCTGGTAGATGTTCAGAATACATATGGAGAATTAATAATACTAGAAATATATATGAGAGACTGTGTATTTGAGCCCTGTTACAGACATTTATTATATTTGACCTGATGTAGATTTTTGTAAATATGTGTAGCAATAGTTTCTTTTTTTTTTTTTTTGCCAGTCCTGGGCTTGAGCTCAGGGCCTGAGCACTGGCCTTGGACTTTCTCAAGGCTAGAGCTCTACCACTTGAGCCTCAGCACCACTTCTGGCTTTTTCCTATGTATGTGGTACCGAGGAATCGAACCCGGGTCTTCATGCGTGCTAAGCAAGTCTTTAACCACTAGGCCAAACTCCCGGCCCAGTAGCAATAGTTTCTAAATAATGACAAAAATGTTTGGAAAAAGGAGTATATAATTTTATTGGATTATTAGTATTAGTTTTATATATGATAAGATGAAAAATATCAGTTCATTTGGTTGGATAATGTTTGGGATCTCAGTATGCCTAAGGCCATTTCCTCATGGTTCTAGTATGGTTTAAGGCTAACTAGTTTGGAAATATATTTCCCTCTCTTTGTTAAACAGTGCAGAAAAGCAATCAATGTGTCTGAAACAGCTTCACTAGGAGCCACTGCCTCCATGTCAACATCTCTACATGATCCAGAAGTTATCATCGTGGGATCTGGTGTACTAGGCTCTGTTTTGGCTGCAGTCCTCGCCAAAGATGGAAGAAAGGTGACAGTAATTGAGAGAGATTTAAAAGAGCCGGACAGAATTGTTGGAGAACTTTTGCAGCCAGGTGGTTATAAAGCCCTTAAAGACCTTGGTCTTGGAGGTAGGTACATAGATTTTTCAGGAGTTATGTAGATAAGCATGTTCACAGCCACTTCTGGCTTTTTTGCTGGTCACTTGGAAATAAAGTTTCAAAGTCTGGTCTAGCTTGGAACCACAATCCTCATATCTCAGCCTCCTAAATGGCTAGTATTCTAGATGTGATCCACCAAGCGTGTCTAGCAAGTAATCTTTGCTTCAGGCTGTTCTATAATTAGTACATATATAGTCTCTTTTCTGTTTTCTTCCTATTTTCATGTCTGAAATTTATTATACATTTGCCACTTTGCTTCAAAATGAGGTTCTCATAGTATGGGGAGGTAGGAAGTAGAATTTATGAGATATAGTGAAATGTTTCAAAAGTTGACATACCAACTCTGATTCCTTTTTTTTTTTTGGCTAGTCCTGGGGCTTGAACTCAGGGCCTGAGCACTGTCCTTGAACTTTCTGAAGGCTAGAGCTCTACTACTTGAACCACAGCACCATATCCAGCTTTTTTCTATGTATGTGGTACCGAGGCTAGGCAAGCACTGCCACTAAGCCAAACCTCTGGCCCCAACTCTGGTTCTTTCTTTTTTTTTTTCGTGGGTCATGGGGCTTGAACTCTGGGCCTAGGCGCTGTCCCTGAGCTCTTCAGCTCTAGGCTACCACCCTATCCCTTGAGACACAGTCCTACTTCCCCTTTTCTAGTGATTAATTGGAGATGAGAGTCTCTTGGTCTTTAGTGCCTGGGCTTGCTTTGAACCGAGATCCTCAGATCTCAGCCTCAGGAGTAGCTAGGATTACAGGCGTGAACCACTGCACCCTACCCGACTCTTGATTCTTATTGGTTAACAACTAGCTTTAATCTAGGTAACTCAACTTTATTTTTTAGTTTCCTTACTTGTAACAATAGCAGACATGTGTCTGGTTTGTATGCTGTTAAGATTAAACGTCTTCCTATACAAACAGCATTCAGCATTCCTGATAGTTACTGACAAGTATAAGTTTAAGGGACTGAGAAGGAGAAACAACATAGCTAACAAGTAGTGGACAGTGGAGAAAGATGACATGGGATAAAGTTCAGAGATTGGGTAGACAGGAGCCAGATCATGCAGGGTTCTATAGGCAGTGGGGCTGAAAAGAGTGTGTGATATGATTTGGGTTTCTTTTGTTGGTGTTAGTATTGGTGCTTGCACTCTTGTTTTCTAGGAACGTTAAATTTCTGACATTATATTAATGGTTCAATTCTCCAAATGGTTTCAGAGCTTTAAAGCAGACACTCATTTTGAACATCTCATTGTTGTGGAATCCCTAATACCAATGACTAAACTTGATTGTTTTGATCTAAATTGTTTTGCAGATACACTGGATGGTCTTGATGCCCAGGTGGTGAATGGCTATATAATTCATAATCAGGAATGCAAATCGGAGGTTCAGATTCCTTATCCTCTGTCAGATGACAAGCAAGTGCAGCATGGAAAAGCTTTCCATCATGGAAAATTCATCATGAGTCTCCGGAAGGCAGCTATGGCAGAGCCCAAGTAAGATAAGAATTAAATTTGGCCTTTCTACAAATGAGATTTTACAATTTTTGATAAATATTTGGGGGCATAGTCTAGAACATAGGTTTATTATATATTAGAAGAAATATTTATCCAGTGTTTTTGTTATGAATGTCATAGACTTTTTCCCCATTGTCTGCACTAAAAAGAATTTTGTGTGCTTCTTATTTTACTGGACTATAGAGGACATGTGTGTTATAAATTAAGGAGTATTTAGGAGTTTGTGGTTATGACTTATAAACAGGATTACAAGGAGAAATTTCTGTTCTCACTAAGGACCTAGCCCAATAAAACTGGCTTCCTTTCCTTGAGGAAGTTTTGAACATGAAATACTCATGTGATTGAAGAAGTAAGTAGGCTTAACTTTAGCTTGAAGGGATTTCATAATCCATGAAAGGATTATATATCCATTTTATAAACAAAAAAACGACACCCCCAGATAGCATTAAAAATTACTTATGATTTTTCTGGCTGGACATAACTGAAGAACTATAGTTCTTTTCTCCATTCTGTGTATGAATTTGTATGAGCATGTACAATTTCTCTGCATGCATTTTGGCTTCTAATGAATTCAGATACACATTTAATCTATCCCATTCCATGCATCCATCCATCAGTCCAGCCAGCCAGCCACTCATTCATCCATTTGTCCTCCTACCCTTACATCCCTCTTTCTTACCTAGTTTCCTACCCTTACCAGGGCTTGAACACAGGGCCTTGAGCTCTCATTGGCTGCCAGTTGGTGATGTATCACTTAAGCCACACCTATAGTCCTAACATAATTTTAAAATCATTGCATTTTAAAGGACATTCAGTGTTGGTAAATTATTAAAACCACACGTAATTCTCAAGCTTGCTAGTGTTTTTTGCTTTTTGTCATTCGAGACCATTCCCCATGCACACATGTGTGCACACATATATGTGCAGGTGAATGCGTAAGCTGGAGTTGGAGAATAAGGAATTTGCTTATCTTTAGTTAAATTGCTTAGGTGTGCTACAATAGGCACTTACTTCTGCTTATCCTTCAGTGCCAAGTTTATTGAAGGTGTTGTGCTGCAGTTACTAGAAGAAGATGACACTGTGTTGGGCGTTGAGTACAAAGATAAAGAGACTGGAGAGATCAAGGTGAGAATTAGCAAATGTTACTTTCCTTATCTTTGTTTTGAACTTGGGGTCTTGAACTTGCTGGGTAGGGACTCTACCATGGTTGAGTCATGTTCCTAGCACTTTTTACTTTTGTGATTTTTTTTTTTTTGCCAGTCTTGGGCTTGGTCTCAGGGCCTCAGCTCTGTCCTTGGACTTTCTCAAGGATAGCCCTCTACCACTTGAGCCTCAGCACCACTTCCGGCTTTTTCCTATGTATGTGGTACCAAGGAATCAAACCTGGGTATTCGTGCATGCTAGGCAAGCACTCTACCACTAGGCCAAACTCCCGGCCCCTGCTTTTGTGATTTTTCAGATAAGGTCTTAGCAGTTTTGCCTGGGGTACAGCCTCAGCTGATCTTCTACCCAAGGCCTACTGAGTGGCCACTAGTATCAGCCTATTTATTGAGCCATCTCAATGGCTTGTTAACTTTTTGCCCTAGCTGGCCTTGAATCGACATCCAACCAGTCCCTGCCTTGAGTAGCTGGAATTACAGGTGTGAGCTGCCTCAGCCAAACTCACAAATTTTTCATAGAATACAGTGAATGCTCTGAAAGTCCTGTGTAAACAGGATGGGTTGTAGATTACACTAGATTGTTCTTTTGGGTAATTCAGGATGCTATAAAAACTTGAAAAACAAAGCCAATATTTCAACAGTATTAAAAGCCATAATGAGAAATATCACCAGAGAAGCAAAGATAATAGGAAAAAAAAAACAGCCAACATGGAACAGATAATTAGGGGAAAATGAGCAGTTTAAATCAGAAAGGCATTTTAATGATTTAACCCTTCTTTTTTTGAGGGGGGAGGATGGGGCTTGAACTCTGGGCCTGGGAGCTGTCCCTAAGCTCTTCAGCTCAAGGCTACCACCCTACCCTCAAGCCACAGCCCCACTTCTCATTTTCTAGAGATTAATTGGAGATAAGAGTCTCTCAGCTTTGTAGTGCCCAGGATGGCTTTTTGAACCTCAATCTTCAGATCTCAGCCTCCTGAGTGGCTAGGATTACAGGTGTGAGCCATCGTGCCCAGCTTGCCTTTAACTCTTTTATTTAAATAATTGTATTATGGTGAAATACACATAAATTTGCCTTAAGTTTTAAGTGTGGCAGAGGATTATTATTATAAACAGATTATTGGCAGAAATAGAATCTCGAATTAAAGGTAAAAAAAGTTTTCAATGTATGCTTATATTAGCACAATAGAGAAAAAAGGTCAAAGGACCTCCTGGTTATCCCCTTCTAGCAATTGTACTCGTGCAAAGTTTTCTCTGTAGTCCATGCTTGACTTGGTGGTATTTTCCTTCTTGTCTATCAGACTGGGAACTCAGGGTCTGGGTACTATTCCTAAGCTTTACCACTTGAGCCACAGCTCCACTTTTGGCTTTTTGGTGGTTAATTGGAGATGAGTCCCTAGAACTTTTTATCTTGGGGTGGCTTCATACCACAGTCCTCAGATCTCAGCCTCTTGAATAGCTGGGATTACAGGCATGAGCCACTGGTGTGTGGTTTAGTAGAGTTTTGATGGAGCTATAAAGCGGGATGATCTTCAAGGACTCCGATTATCTTATACCCACACAGTACTCTTCACTGCCCTCGGGGATGTTACCCAGTAGCATTCCATCTAATATGTGTAATGCTACATACTTAAATAGTATTTAAATCTGCTCTTGAATGGTGTGTTTATTATGTGCATGCATGTGAGTACTGGGGTTTGAACTCAGGCCTCATGCTCTTCTTTAGCTTTTTCTGTCAAAGCTAGTGCTCTACCACTTGAGCCACACTTACACTTTGGATATTTTCTTGCTGGAGATAAGAGTCTCACAGTCTTTGAACCATGATTCTCAGATCTCAGCCTCCTTAATAGTTAGGATTACAGGTGATAGCCACTGGTGCCTGGCTCTTGCATGGAGCTGTGTTATTAGAAATAATGGTCTGATTTCTAATTTTCTAGCTGTGCATTTGTTGTTTCTGTTGCAGGAACTCCATGCTCCATTGACTGTTGTTGCAGACGGACTTTTCTCCAAGTTCAGGAAGAACCTGGTCTCCAGTAAAGTTTTTGTTGCATCTCATTTTGTTGGCTTGCTTATGAAGGTACTGTATTTTTCTACACTACTGCAGGTATTATAATAACGACATTTGAAAATTAGTAAACTTTTTTTTTTTAATATTCTTTTAGAATGCAACACAGTTTAAAGCCAATTATGCTGAACTCGTTTTAGCTAATCCAAGCCCAGTTCTCATCTACCAGATTTCAGCTGATGAAACTCGAGTCCTTGTTGACATTCGTGGAGAAATGCCAAGGAATTTAAGAGAATACATGATTGAACAAATTTATCCACAAATGCCTGGTAAGAAATAGGATCTTTCATGGTAATCCAAAATCAGAAAGCGAATCTCACAAAAGACTTTCTTCAGTTTTCTTCCTTAAACTGTCAAAAGTATATCAGAGATTAGCTTCTCAGGTAAAAAATGTCTCCTGCCAGCCAGGTATGCTGGTGATTTAAACTAGTACATTAAAAAAAAAAAAAAACAAGCTGCAAATATACATAAGCTGTTTCTGGGGGACATTGCGCTCTCTCTCTCTCTCTCTCTCTCTCTCTCTCTCTCTCTCTCTCTCTCCCTCCCTCCCTCCCTCTCCCTTCCGCCCCCCCTCTCATTTTTGTGGTACTCTTTAGAATGCAGGGTCTTGAGCTTGCTAGACAGGTACTGTGTGTTGCCTGAGCCATAGCTCCAGTTGTTTTTTGTTGCCATTTTTTGTTTTGTTTTGTTTTGTTTTTTGTGCCGTTCCTGGGGCTTGACCTCAGAGCCTGCGCACTGTCCTTGGACTTTCTCAAGGCTAGAGCTCTACCACTTGAACCACAGCACCACGTCTGGCTTTTTCTATGTATATAGTACCAAGGAATCGAACCTGAGTCTTCATGCATGCCACTAGGCCAAACTCCCCTTGGTTGGCATTTTTGAGGTAGGGTTTTATTTTTTGCCTGGGCTGGCCTGGGCCATGATGCTCCTATGTATGCGTCCCGTTACAGCTGAGATGTGAGGAATGTATCTTCCACTGTACCCTGTTGGGGGCCGAGTAACCCCATGTCTAATAACTTTCTGCTGAGACAAGGCAAGGCACAAGAGGCAGGGGTAAAGACTTGATTACCATTGGTTACAAATGTGTTATTGTTTATCACTCTCTGCTGGGACCTAGAGTGAGGGGATATTAGCTGGAGGGACTTCCTCAGGAGGGGGGTTTTTGGAGAGAGATTTTCCTGCCTTGATGAAGCTGCGTGGTGTCTCTGTTTGTGCTCCGGGGAAGGAAGGCTGAGTGCGGAGGACAGTGGGCCCTCTCCTCTCGAGGCTCGTCCTGGTCGGGGCGTGTTTTTCCCCATCCCTCCTACTAGTCGAGAGGGACCGGGGATGAAGGACCCTGACAGTACCCTGTTTTTTTCTGTAGAGTTCTTATGAACTTACTCTGCCCTTATTAGCCTAGAACTAATGTCCTCCTGATGTCAGCCTCCTGAAGAGCTTGGATGATAGGTTGATACTCTGCTCAGTGTAGTGGTTGAGGTGGGGGGTGGGAGTCTTGTGAGCTTATTGCGTAGGCTGGCCTGCTGATGGCCACCTTTATAGAGTAGTTAGGATTATAGGCCTGAGCCATTGGTGCCCATTTCTGAATTCTTGAAATAATAGCTTTTATACTTAACTGTTTTGTGCTTGGTTTCCATAGTAACGGTGCACTATTCATTGTGTGTTTGCTACACAGATGCTTTACATAGTTTCTTATAAACACAGTTACTCAGTGGTAGGCATTATTCTAATTTTACTGAGGAGATAAATGGTAATTTAGCTTCTCTGAGGATAAACTACTTGTCTCATCTCATGCAAGTTTGCGTCTTCTAATATCTTTAACTATATACACACATCTATTTACAGTACATTAATTTTGTTTTAGATTTCTTAGTTATTCCTTAGCAGAAATACCTAGGTGCCTAATGAATTATTTGATTAGTAAAATAGCCAGGCACTTGGTGGCTCATATCTTTAATCCTAGATATTCAGGATGCTGAGAGCTGAGGATCACAGGTGGAAGCCAGGCAAGAGAGGCAGTAAGACTCCTACCTTCAATTAATCACTTAAAACCAAAAGTGGAGCCATAGCTTGAAGTAAAATGCTACCACTGAGCAAAAAAGTTCAGGGAAGATAACTCATCCCCTGACTTCAAGCCCCACAACTGACAAATAAAAATAGTTCTTTTTTTTTTTTTTTTGTCACCAGTCCTGGGGCTTGAACTTGGGCTTTCTCAAGGCTAGAGCTCTACCACTTGAGCCACAGTACCATTTCCAGCATTTTCTATGTAGGTGCTGCCAAGGAATCAAACCTGGGTCTTTCTACTTGCTAGGCAAGCACTCTACCACTAGACCAAACTCCCGGCAAAAATAGTTCTTGTTTTACTAGCAAGAGACATTAGGTAGCAACCAGAATAGATGTATCATAGGTTTTTTTTTTATACTTGATGATATACATAGGTATTTGCTTGTATGTGATAATTTGAAAGTGAAATGTTTTAAACCATTTATTTGGATGGATGGGATTTATTGCAGATCATCTGAAAGAGTCATTTCTGGAAGCTACTCAAAATTCCCGTATGAGATCCATGCCAGCAAGCTTCCTTCCTCCTTCACCAGTGAACAAACGAGGTATTATTTGTTGGATTTGTTTTATAAAGACATCAGTATCCCAAATGCCATATAAGTTGACTAGATTTATAGGTTGGGAACATTTGAGTCAGGGAATTGGTTATTAATTTTATATTTACTTATATTTACTTACTGTTTATATTGACTCTTAAGTCATTAAACCGGTCATTGAGGATACAAGAGTTGAAAGTCACCTCTGGATGTAGAGAAAGCAATTTTCTGTCTAGGAATGTAAGGAATTTCAGTGGTATTGCTCAAGTTTGGGATAACCTATTCTTTGTAACACAGTGGCACTGAAGGGTGCATCAGGAGAGGGTAAGCTGTGAGATGGAATGGGTATTAGAGCAGAACCTAGCTCCTACAGTAAAGCCAGAGCTGAGGCTGGAGGACTGGTGGACTTAGAGATAGATAAAATAACATTTACAGATAGATCTTAGACTTTTTTTTTTTTTTACTATTTTTTTTTGCCAGTCCTAGGCTTGAACTAAGGGCCTGAGCGCTGTCCTTAGGCTTTCTCAAGGCTAGAGCTCTACCACTTGAGCATAGCACCATTTCCAGCTTTTTTTCTTTGTATGTGGTACTGAGAAATTGAACCCGGGTCTTTGTGCATGCAAAGCAAGCACTCTACCTCTAGGCCAAACTCCTAGCCCTAGAAAACTTTTGTCATCCCAAGACTACTAAAAAAATCCCTTAGCAGCCATTAGCAATACTGAACCTCTGACTACCACTAATTCTCTCTCCAGATTTACTTATTTGGGATTTTTCTTTTTTTTTTTTTTAAACAAATGGAATCATATTATATGTAACTAGCTTTTTCCCTAGCAGGGTATTTTTTGTTTATTTGGTATGGTTTTATTCTGCTTTTTTTTAAAAAAAATGTCTGTTTTGTCTTCTACATGAACTACAACCGGACTGGTACTGAAATGACAAAAACATCTAGTTTTCTCTTGTAGCAGATTTCCTTTTGATACCTGGATGCTTATAGTTTTTTTTTTTAATTTTTTTTTCATATTTTAACAAAGGCTTTATAAATAGATTGATCTTGTTAGATTTCACATTAGATGTGCCTGTGAATTTCATGAGGTCAGAGACCCTATGCTCACCCTCACTCTTTTTGTGCCTCACACGGTGTTAGATGATTCAGTTCTTTTACTGCAATGAATTGTAGTCATGGTTTGTCTCCTTGTATTGACAGTCTTTTTATTTTCTTGCTCACATCATGTTATAAGGTAATAGTCAACTTGCATTGTTCCTGGATGCTATAATTGGAATGATTTCTCTTGTTTAGGTGTTCTTCTTTTGGGAGATGCATATAATTTGAGACATCCTCTTACTGGTGGAGGAATGACAGTTGCCTTTAAAGATATAAAGCTATGGCGAACACTGCTAAGGGCTATTCCCGACCTTTATGATGATGCTGCCCTTTTCCAGGTAAGATATTAGATTACACTTTGACAAAAAATATCTCAAATAATTTTCTTTCTAGGGGCCAAGAAGAAGGGGGCGCTTATGGGCAATCCATGCTTGGGAGCCTTCACAGGACACCTACACAGTCTTGATCCTGCATTGCAAACTGAGTCTTAACAGTACTACTGCATTTTTGTGTGTTAATATTTTTACATTTTTATATTAAAATATTAAACATTTCTTTTTGGACAATGTTGCCCTTTCCCTTCCTCACTCTGTTTTTTCCTCCTGTCTTCACCCATAAGTTGTGTAGTTCATTTTCAACGTAGTGTCTAGTGAGTACCACTGCTGCATTTGTTCGCTCTTGATCTTTCCATTTCTGTGTCTCCCAACCCCACCTTCCCAAAGACAGAAAAGAACTAATCAGACAAAAAGAAAATAAAACAATAAACCGCAACAAAGAAACTTTGTTTCCATTTCCTGGAGTTCATTTTTTTTTTTTTTTTTTTTTTTGTGGGTCATGGGGCTTGAATTTGGCCTGGGCACTATCCCTGAGCTCTTCAGCTCAAGGCTGATGCCTTACCTATGGGCCTGGGCATTGTCCCTGCCACCACCCTACCCCTTGAGCCACAGGGCCACTTGTGGTTTTCTAGTGGTTAATTGGAGATAAGTCTTACGTCTTTACTGCCCTGGATGGCTTTGAACTGCGATCCTCAGACCTCAGCCTCCTGAGTAGCTAGGATTATAGTGTGAGCCACTGTACCTGGTGAAAATGCTTTCTTATTTAAGTGACAACATAATTTTCTTGTATTGCTGATCATCCTCTAGTAAATACCAATGTAAAGGGCTTATAATTATAATATCAGCTTATGCTTTTACTCTATGAAAAGTGATATTTTGCCTTTTTTTTAGGCCAAAAAATCATTCTACTGGTCAAGAAAAGGTTCTCATTCCTTTGTTGTAAATGTCCTCGCCCAGGCTCTCTATGAGTTGTTTTCTTCCAGAGATGGTAAGTTCAGGTAGTTACTTTTTATGAACATTGTTCAGGTTTGGGTTTTTATCACAGAAAATTGGAACTTCATTACAAAAGAGAAGTTAGTCCAGAATTCAAATGACTGAATTTGCTAACTCCTAAATTGATATTGGTGGTTCTTTTTTAAACATTTAGTTCCTGATAATCTTACTTCTACCGTTTCTTCTGGAATACTGTTGCCTTTCTTTAGACAATATTAGTAGCAGTGTCTCATTGATGTAGCCATTAGTGTTCATTTCTCTGGTCCAGACTGATTCATGCATACCCTCACATAAGAGTGTGATGGAAGGTGTCTCCAGTCATGTATGGAAAGATAGTAGTTTCTTTTACATCTTTGACACTAGTTTGAATTTCAGATAGTATTTTAACTTGCCTGAACCAGTGACTTTAGTCTGTAAATCATAGCTTATCACTAGTTAGTAGGCTGAGATCTGGAGAATAACAGTTTAGACACAGCTGGGCAGAAAAATCTGTGAGAATCCATCACCAATAAGCCCACAAAAAACAGGGCTAAAGGTGTGGTTCAAGTGGCAGAGTGCTAGCCCTGAGTAAGCAAGCTCAAACTCAGGGCCTTGGGTTCAAGCTCGATACTAGCAAAAATAAACAAAAAAAGTTTTAACCAAGTTTATAGTTTCTGTCCTGTTAAAATATATAAGTAGCAGAGTGTATATTTACATTTTATTCACAAGAAATACTCTTTTTTTTTTTTTTTTTTTTTTTTTTTTGCCAGTCCTGGCCTTGAGCTCAGGGCCTGAGCACTGTCCTTGGGCTTTTTCAAGGCTAGAGCTCTACCACTTGAGACACAGCACTGCTTCTGGCATTTTTCTATGTATGTGGTACAGAGGAATTGAACCCATGTCTTCGTGCATGCTAGGCAAGCACTCTACCACTAGGTCAAACTCCCGGCCACTAGAAATATTCTTGTGCGTTGTTCCTATATTGTTTATACATAGGTTGGACATTCTTAATAAAATTTGTAATCTGAAATTCTCCAGGCATTTTTTTGTCTTTCTTTTTGGTCCTGGAGCTTGAACTCAGAGCCTGGGTGCTGTCTCTGGACTTTTTTGCTCAAGGCTAGCACTCCAGCCAGAGATTCACTTCCAGTTTTGGGGTGGTTAACTGGAGATTACTTTCCTGCCTGGGCTGGCTTTGTCTGCGGTCCTTAGATCTCAGCCTCCTGAGTAGCTCAGATTACAGGCCTGAGCTACCAGTGCACAGCGGTAGGGTCTTTTTAAAGTTCTATGGTGATATTTGGAAAACAGGATACAATATACATGTTTTATGAAGCCCCTGTAACTGCCAACTCTTATTAAAAAGAAACAACTGATTGTGATTTTGCCTCTAAGGAAATTAAAATGACTGGGCAAATTAAAGAAAAAGAATTACCTTTTGAAGTTTCCCAATTTTAAACTTCTAAGCTTTTCTGAGACCTATAATTTTGAACTACAGTTTGAATCCCCCAACAACAAAATCAGTGAAAAGAATAAAAGAATTCCATTAGACCAGTTTACCAATTCTATTAAAACAAAAAAACATTGATTTTTTTTCTTTTCTGTAATGGGTTCTGGGGCTTGAAATCAGAACCGGAGTGTTGTTTCTGAGCTTTTTGCTGAAAGTTATGTTGTTATCACTTGAGCCACAGCCCCACTTCCAGTTTTTTGGTGATTAATTGGAGGTAAAAATCTCACAGACTATCCTGCTTGGACTGGCTTCATATCATGATCTTCTGACCTCTGCCTCCTTATTAGCTAGAATTGTAGGCATGAGCCACTAGAGTCTGGCAGAACATTGATTACTAGGTATTAAATAGGTTACTAATTATTGTACTGTGTAGGGAAAATTCTAAGAAAATTACAGAAATTTAAGGCATTAGTAAATATTCACAGCTATTTTTATTAGATAATTTACTTCTTGCTGAAAGATGAGTTGAACATCACAGATAGTAGGAATTTGTTTTCTAGAATGTTTATTAGTTGTATCATTTAATGAATTTGCAATAAGATCAAAGAAACAACTTTAAATTCTATTTTTTGCTTATATAATTTAAATGCAAAGGTGTTTCAATTTAACATACTAGTTTATGATTGGAATAATCAATGTCTTGAACAATGTTACTCAAGTAAGTAACCTTTTTGTGCTGGCCCTGTGGTTGAACTCAGGGCCTGGGCACTGTCCCTGAGTTCTTGTGCCCAAGGCTTGTGCCCTAGACTTCGAGTCACAGCTCCATTTCTGGCTGGTTGGTAGTTAACGGGAGGTAAGAGTCTCAGGGACTTTCCTGCTTGGGCTGGCTTTGAGCCACTGCCCTCAGATTTTAGCCTCCTAAGTAGCTAGCTAGAATTACAGACATGAACCACCAACACCGGCTGAGTAACTTTTAAACAATTTTTAGTATGTACATGTTAGCAGCTAGTTACTTATAGAAACAAGTCAATTGATATTCCTATTTCTACCCCTAATAGAATAAAATTTAAAATTTGAACTGTATGTATCCTGGAAGTTGAAATTCTGGGAGTAGATAGTTTAAAAGTATCTGCCAGGTTTGTTACTTGGTACATTTTCATGACTCATTTTATACATATTAATAATCTAACAAATGTGTAAAGTTTTTTTTTTTCTATTTTCTTGCTTTTATTTTTATTGCCGGTGTGATGTATAGAAGGGTTACAGCTACATTTGTCAGGTAGTGCATGCATTACTTCTTGAACATGTTATTCCTTGCCATGGTTTCCTCTCACTTTCCCTCTCCTGATGTATAAGTATTCTGAATGAGAATAATTTCTAAATTTTATTTTAGATTCCTTGCTCCAACTAAGAAAAGCCTGTTTTCTTTATTTCCAACTTGGTGGAGAATGTGTTGCAGGACCTGTTGGGCTGCTTTCTGTGTAAGTTGCTTTGCTGGTATTGGAGAAACACAGTCAGTTCTCCCTGTTTGTCTTGCCTTCTTATAACTCATTAATATCCCCATCAGAAAGTAGCTTAGGGAAATGAAAAAGGGTATCAGTTAGCAGGAAATAGCATTGACTCGAAAATACAGAGATGGCAACTACAACCCTGGCGTACTGATGAGTAGCTTTTACCTGTGGGCTTACCCACATGGTCTTATCTTTGAGAAATCTGAATAAAAAATTAATTTGATTGACATATATATATATATATATATAGGGACCTATGAAAGTCAGCTTTGACTTTGACAGTGTAGACATCTGTGAAACTATTCTTAGTCTGTGAAGTCAAATTCTGAGTCACTTGTCATACATCTGTAAGCAGACTGTCAATATTGACGTTTTTTGGAAAAGCTTAGAGGCAGGTCACTGAGTATTTCAAGATTAGGGAAAGAAAACATCTCTGTCATTATTTCTGAGGGAATGAGAGAAATTTGGCTTCTCTAAAAGAGATTTTTTTTTCCCTGTAAAAGTTTATAGAAGTTAGTTTTGCTGCAAAACACAGATTAACTTATTTAAAGTGTGTTTAATTGAATTTTACAGATGATACATAATGGTAACCCTTTATGAGTCAACTTTAATTTCTGGGTTTTTATTTTTCCTATTACAGATTATCTCCTAAACCTCTGGTTTTAATTGGACACTTCTTTGCTGTTGCAGTCTATGCCATCTTTTTTTGCTTTAAGTCAGAACCTTGGATTACAAAGCCGCGAGCCCTTTTCAGTAGTTGTATGGTATTGTACAAAGCGTGTTCTGTAATATTTCCCTTAATTTACTCAGAAATAAGGTACGTGGTTCATGAATCGTAATGGAGACCCAGACTGACCATTTCCTGTGAGACTTAAAAGAGGATGTACACATCACATCATGTACCACTTTGCAAATGGAAACTCTTGGACCAATGTGTTTTTTGTGTATAAGCATGTAAATATATGCCTTAATTTACAATTTAAAATGAAGGGTAAATAAGCTAGATATTTAAAGGAGATGATTGTTACCATAAATTAGTGCTAACACTGAGGAAGTGTTTCTGATTTCAGAATTTTGGGTGAGTCCTTGGGACATGCAAATAAAGAGTGAACTCTTAGTTTATGTTTTGCTTGTGGACTTTTTAATAAAGCTTAACGATCATGGGAAGAAAAACCCTAGTGGGCTGGAAAGTGCAGAGGGAACCTCTCTGGCTGGGAGAGGCTGTCACATTTTTCCTCTACTGTCCGTAAGGCTTAGTAAAGGGCTTTTCTGAGTTCTTTGAAAACATTGGCTTTACCAATTCCATTGTACAATATGAATCAATTAAGTTAGCATTATAAGGCTTGCACCATGCCTTATATCAGTTAAACTTCCTGAGTTTATTTCTAATAAATCTGGCGATTCTGGAGATCTCTGAGCATCATGAAACTTCAGCAGTCTCCAAATAATCATGCAAACAAGCTGCAGTAAGTATCCTTTGGAAAGTGTCTTCAGATTCCTTCTTTCAAGTTTTTCACATTTACTTGACTGAGAAATTCAAATAAATCGGCCAAATCACTAGCAAAATAATTTCAACCATCTCTGTCGTACTTTAATGGAGCATCTGGAGGCTCAGTCACTTGTCTTAACTTCTGTATTCTTTTTTCTTTCTTAGATATGGTCTTTTTAGTAGCTGGTTTTCTTCACTTTCTTTAATGTTAACTCACAAATAAGATACTGAAAGGTGTTTTTCTCTGAGCACCACCCTTGCGGAGTGAAGGATGCTAAGCTTCTTATACTTGCTGAGCAACAGTTCCCTCAAAATCTCTTCCTGAGTTGGGTACCTGTGCTTATACCATTAGCTCTAGCTTCTTAGCTGGTTGATATCAGAGAACTGTTGGAAGTCTACAAGATGTCAAGCAAACAGGAAAAAGGTGGAGATGTGGATCAAGTGGCATGAGTGAAAAAAGTCAAGAGGGCAAGGCTCTCAGTTAAGTACTGGCACTGGCACATGCAAACACCCTTCTCCTGGATTTTGATGCCAGGTTGTGAGACTTCCTCTCCATAACTTGTTACAACCCTTCCTATGTAACAGTGAAATAGACAAATCAAAATACCAAAGGAACCTGGAAAGTTGTTTAGCCCCAATATCAGTCACCAATAGACTGGGACAAGGTTTGGTAAGAGGCAGAGCCAGGTCTTAGAGCATGCCTCCTGATGCATTAACAAGGGGTTCTGCAGCTTAATTCAGTGACTGCCCAGCATTTTGCTAGCTGTAGGTTCAAGGCAAAACATTTTGGTTCTTACCCAAGCTGTCATAACCCAGTGACCATCGTAGGATAGTGGCAGAAGCCGGGCCCCAGTGGCTCACTCCTACAATCCTAGGTACTCTGGAGGCTGAGATCTGAGGATTGCAGTTCAAAGCCAGCCTGGGCACAAAAGTCCAAGAGACTCTTTAACCACCAGAAAACTGGAAATGTCACTTTGGCTCAAAATGGTAAAGCGCTAGCCTTGAGCTGAAGTTCATCTAGGCCCAGAGTTCAAGCATGACGACTTGAAAAAAAAAAACAAAACCAAAACAACCCCTCCCTGCCAAACAGCACTAGAATACTTTTTCATGTAGAAAGAACCATGTTAGGATTTTGAAGGAGTTAAAAGCCTTTGGCTCAATCTTACCCCCTTACCATTTCCCCCCTAAAAAAGATATCAAAGAGGGGCCTGGAGTGTGGCCTAGTGGTAGTGCTTGTCTAGCATGCATGAAGCCCTGGATGGTTCCATTCCTCGGTACCACATACACAGAAAAAGCTGGAAGTGGTGCTGTGGATCAAGTGGTAGAGTGCTAGCCTTGAGGAAAGTCCAGGGACAGTGCTCAGCCCTGAGTTCAAGCCCCAGGACTGGCCAAAAAAAAAAGATACCAAAGAAGTTTATGGATAGCAACATGGTGGAGGAGTTGGAACAGGCCCAGGGGCTATAGAAGAAGGAAGGTAGAGGCTGGAAGGAACAGCTAAAAGTTGGGGTTCCTACACAAGAGATTGTTGAGAGCCCTCAGGTGCCTGGGATCAGAAGCTCATGGTTAGCCCCAACCATCTCAGAGGCACACGGATACAGACTGGACACTACAGACAAACATCTAGAGGCACACGCATACAGACTGTGTGGACACTACAGACAAACATCTCAGAGGCACACGGATACAGACTTGTGGACACTACAGACAAACATCTCAGAGGCACACGCATACAGACTGTGTGGGCACTACAGACAAACATCTAGAGGCACACGGATACAGACTTGTGGACACTACAAACAAACATCTCAGAGGCACACGCATACAGACTGTGGGCATTACAGACATCTCAGAGGCACACAGATACAGGTTGTGTGGACACTACAGACATCTCAGAGGCACACGGATACAGACTGGGCACTGCAGACAAACATCTCAGAGGCACATGGATACAGACTGGGCACTACAGACAAACATCTCGGGCACACGGATACAGACTGTGGACACTACAGACATCTCAGAGGCACACGGATACAGACTGTGGGCACTGCAGACAAACATCTCGGGCACACGGATACAGACTGTGTGGACACTACAGACATCTCAAAGGCACACGGATACACTGTGTGGACACTACAGACATCTCAAAGGCACACGGATACACTGTGTGGACACTACAAACATCTCAGTGGCACACGGATACAGACTTGTGGACACTACAAACATCTTAGAGGCACACGGATACAGACTGTGTGGGCACTACAGACAAACATCTCAAAGGCACACGGATACAGACTTATGGACACTACAGACAAACATCTCAAAGATACACGAATACAGACTTGTGGACACTACTTGTACTACTGGTCTGGCTGTTACCATGTGCCAATCATGGGTGGACTACTTTCCCATCTCTAGCCTGGCAAGCCGGATGTTTTACGGGAATGAAAAACTAGCTTTTGAATCATAAGCAACACCACTGGATACTGGTAATACTATTTTACTGAAAATCTTGAGTTGCACAAATATTTCTTTAGAACATAAAACTAAATGGATTTATACATAACTATTACATTCAGCATTTGTAAGAGGAAATACAAAACAGGGCTCTGCTTCTACATGATATAAATTGCATATGATATTGTGATATTGTGTGTATGTATGTGTATATGTTTGTGCATGTTTCTGTGCACATGTGTGTACTGAGGCCTGAACTCAGGGCTTGCTTTTTTTTTTTTCGTAAGGTAGCAACATGACCACTTGAGCTACATTTTCCACTTCTGGCTTTTTGGTGGTTAACAGAAAGATAAGTCTCAGAGACTTTCCTGCCTGGGCTGGCTTTGAACCAAGATCTTTAGATCTCAGCCTCCTGAGAGGATTACAGGTGTGAGCCACTGGTGCCTCACTAATTCCATGGTTTAAAAATGTTAGTTATAACTAGTCTTGTGAGATACATCTATCTTAGAATGTATGATGTTTCCCACAGTGGAGTGAAAATGCAGTTAGATGAGCAGTCCATTCTTTTCATGTCTGTGCTCATTTTAGCGATGACGGGAATATTTCAGGATGATCTTTTTATTGAAAAAGAAAAAGGCTACAGGACTGTTCTGAATTCATCAAAAATGAAATTAGGCACATGTGCTTCAGCCACCTGAAATATTAAACAAAGGAATTAAATGATTACATTACAGTTGAATAAATCCAGACTTTTTCTGTGAAGATTGAAGAAAGGAGACTAGCCTGTGGAGCAAGAGAGTCAGGGAAGAGCAGAATGCATGAGGAAGGCCTCTCAGGAACACACTAGTTCCAGTGGCCTATGGCCTGCTTGTCTTTATTTCCTGGAACCACTTGTATTTTAGGGGAGGCTGTGTGGTTCTCTCTCCAAAGAGTCTTTAAGGCTCTTTAATCTTGTGGAGCACTTACTGAAAAAGTAACTTTAAGCTACAGAGTGTATTTTAGCAATAGAGGAAGGACAGGCCTGTATGGTATGAGGAGGCAGGGAGGGCGTGGAATGGCAGGGGCGGGGGGGGGGGCACTAAGGAGAAACAGGCCCTGGTCCTTGAGGCTCATTCCTCACCTGTTTCTAGGGAAGGCAGTGGTGAGCAAACTTGAATAGGAATGGGATGAGAACTAGTTGACTTATAAGTGCTAGAGGAGAATAGTTTTTAAGAACATTGCTTAATTCTTTTCCTTATAAAAATATCAGTTGTTAAAGGAAATTTGCCAAATATATTAAAGCATAAAAAAGAAATTAATTCCCTTAAAATTGATACTCTTTTTGTTGTTGTTGGTCATGGGGCTTGAACTCTGGGCCTGGGCATTATCCCTGAGCTCTTTAGCTCAAGGCTATTGCCCTACCCTAGAACAACAGTCCCACACCTGGTTTTCTAGAGTTAATTGGAGATAAGAGTCACAGTATTTAGTGCCTAGGCTGGCTTTCAACCACGATCCTCAGATCTTAGCCTCCTGAGTAGCTAGGATTATAGGCGTGAGCCACTATGTCCAGCTAAAATTGATAAATTTGAACACTTCCAGTTTGTACACACACACAAATGCAAAATAAATTTTAACAGTGGCACAAATATTTTTTGGGAGTAGGGCCTACTGGGAATTAAACTCAGAGCCTCTCCCTTTTGAAGTACTCTACATCTGGGCCATGCCTCCAGCCCAAGTGACACAAAGTTAACTTGCTCTGGACAGCAAGAAGTTGCAGAAAGAAACCAAATCATTGGAACTGATTTTCCCCTCTTCTGACCAATTAGAAATCTATTCCTGGTTAGCCATTTCATTGTACTGTTCCTGAACTTAGTGGTCTGTTCATAAGAGGTAGAGTGGAGAGGAAGGAGAAAGGAGGTTAAGTTCATTTCTCTTCTTTTGCAGTGGTGGGGCACACCACAGGCAAGGGGCTTAGTGGCCAGTGCTGTAAATGGGCTGGGCCTCGGGCCTGGTAAGCCTTGGATTCCGGTTGTTACCTTCAGGAGATCATTATTATCGATGGCTTACCCTCCGGGGGAGCTTTGTGTACCGAACATAATCCTCTAGGAACAGAAGGGCACCCACTACATCTGCAGGCATTTCAGGTATCTTCTGGCTGCAACAGAGAACAGTCTGTTTTGTATATCCCTGCTTTGTTCAGCCCAGGCCCCCAGATCTGCATACTAAAGGAGTAAATATATAACAGTTTACCAAAACGAAGTCAAAGAACAAATCCACAGAGCATACTCTTGATTCCTATTAAGCTGATTATCTTGGTCACCATCTTTAGAATCTACTCTGCAGAATAAAACCTGGTTTACAAGCTGGGTCCAGGTGGCTCATGTATGTAATCCTAGTTACTTGGGAGGGTGAGCTCTGAGGATCATGATTGGAAGCCAGTCCTGGCAGGAATGTTCCTGAGACTCCTGTAGCCAATTAACTACCACATAGCAAGATGTAAAGCTGTGGCTCAAGTGGTAGAGGGCTAGCTTTGAGAAAAACAAAAATTGTCAGGGAGAGTGCTCAGGGCCTGACTTTAAGGCTTTGAACTGACACAAAGAAAACAAAAGCCCTAAAGAAGTAAAAAGCCCAAAGTCCAAACCCTGGTTAACAATATGATCCCTGATGTCTGTGTAGACTCATCTCCCTCTCGTGCTTTTCAGTGTCTGATACTTTCTCATCCCCGTAGCTACATGTGTTTGACATACTTATTTGAGAGTTAACTTTCAAACATCCTTCCAGTCTTTAATCCTCCTGGGCAGGTGAACTTTTCAGTGTTCTCACACCACAATTACAGCCAAAGGAGAAAGAACCAGAAGGAATTTGAGGTTCACAAGTTTTGTCATCAAAGAGCAACTTGTATGTAATTCCTATTTTGCTCCACCTGGGACCTCTGACTGTGCCCAGGCCCTACCACTGACATCCTGGGGGTGGCATAGGAGGCCCGAGAGCTGGATCCGAGGCAGCAGAACAATGGACTGTACTCTCTTCCCCGTGGTGGCTACGAATCATGCTCATGACTCATTTCTGGAAAAATCTCTGCAAGTACAGGAGACTCGGTGATGGGGTAAAATCCCCTGAGTGCTCCAAACAAGTTGCTCACAAAGGTAAGTAGCCATTTCCCATTTCAGCTAGAGCATTAAATAGAAATATTTGCCATGCAAATATTTACTCCTGGCTGATCCCCTGTACCTTGTGCACTGCTCCACTGTGGAGCGGATAAACTGGCCAATCAGTGCCAGGAACTGCTCAGTGTACCGGGAGTGAAACTGTTTCAGCAGAGTGAGCAGTCCCAGAACGAGTGGCGGCCAGTCAACAGGGTCGGCAGGTTTCCGGCAGACCATTCCTGCAAGGGAACAATCAGCACCGAGTGAGGTATTTGCCTTGGGAATATTCATCAAACACTAACCTTGTGAGTGTCCAAATGAGAGAACCAAAGCTAACCAATGTCTCCACACTCCTCAGGTTGCAGAGTGAACCTTTGGGAGGGTGACTGCTATACACCTGGCTCATTTTTGATCCACTGATCTATGTTTCATAAAGGGCATCTTCCAGATGCCCAAAGACATAAGATTTCACAAATACGCATTTCATTATGAATAGGTCGTATCTGACATAATCTTCTACCCAAAGACCTGTAGAATTACATATTAATCTATTGTTGTTGCTTAGATTTGGAAAGCATGAAAATGATACAGTACCGAGATTTTTGTTGTATTGAAGTTTTGGCAGCTGAGCAATCAAAAATAGGAAGTTGACAACTGGGAAATAGGGTAAGCGCTTGGTTGTTATATAAATCTGGAGAAACAGAAGAGAAGTAGATGGTTTGTTTATGCTAATGAATACAGAAGACATTTTCAAATGGAAAGTGTAAAAGTTAATTTACTAGTACTCAAGAGTTCCATGAATATTCTGCCTTCAGGGTTTTACATAACCTCAGGCAACCATAAATAAACATCTACCTCACAATTTAGCCCCTTTAGAAAGGACAACTTTGCTTGAAATCAGCAGTTACCGCTCACCCTTTTTTCAATATCATTGGTAAAGAGAAGGGTTGAACCTGTGATGAGCAAGAATGGGAAAGGAAAGCAAAATTGAGAGTCATTCAGGTGGAACTGGAGAAGCAGGAGGCAGAGACTACAGCAGGAGAGAGGGAAAGACCCATGAGCCATCAAGTGACATGACAATACATGAAAGAGGAAAGGTCAGGGAAGGGAAGAGGGGGAAGAGGAGGAAGGGGAAAGGAGGAATGGAAAAGGAAGGGAAAAAGGAAGGAAAGGGAAGGAAGGAAAGGAAGAAAGGGAAAAAAGGAAAGGAAGGATGAAAGGAAGGAAGGAAGGAAAAAAGGAAAAGAATGAAAGGAAGTAAACAAGCAAAGCCCTCCTTGTCATTTGCTTTTCCTTGGCAATATCACAGGGCAGTCTCACTTCTTGTTACATGGCGAGGCAGGAAAGACAGGGCACACTGGTTGGGAGCACAGGCTCTCATCCTCTTCTGGTCCCCTCCTCACGAGTGTGCACCCCTGAGGTAATTATTAACTCCTGGAGTTACTGATCTAAGGATTGTCAGTTTCACACTGTGGTTGTGAGGTCAAGATAATTCAGGGCCTGTATTGACAAAGTGCTTGGCTCGTGACAAATAAATATTCAGAGATGTTAGTTGCTACACAAGAGATTAACCTTATTCAGTGGGTTGTGAATGCCAGCTGCCTCCAGATATGCTGTGATTTCATATAAGAGTGTATTATCTTCTTTGGGGTAAGGAAGCGAAGGGTCCTGATAGTGGGCTTCAATATCTGCCAGAAGAGCCCTAGGTGGAGGAATAAAGCAGTGAGTGATTAGTTGAATTTATATAACTATTAACATGAGCCATCTTGGTAGACTAAGGGTAGACTCTTGATATCCAATAATCCATGGTGCTAAGGGCATCAAGACAGAGGAAAAAGGGCACATGCTCAGGATGCTTAGTCTAGTGCTGCACTGTGAATGCTTGGTTCCTTTTCCCATGATGTTGTCCAGTTTCCACCAAAGACATGCTGCCGCCAACGCATCTCAAATGTTCACTTTATTACTGCAGTTAGATGCATTAATTTCTAACCTTTCAGGGTGCCTACCATTTGTTCACAAATTTCAAGATGGGGAAGCAGATCAAATGATTTAAACACAATGATGATAATATGAAGCTGATCGCTAGCTTTTTTTTTTTAATCAGCTGAGTTACATAATACATGCATGGGAAGTTACATAATGTATACTAAATATGACTGCATTTATTCACCCTCTTCCCACCAATCATGTGCCCTCCTCTTTACCTTTCACTCCAAAAATGTTTTTAATCCATGGGATGGACAGATGCCTAGGGATTTATAGACATTTCTAAACCTTAAGAATGAGAACTGAAGAACCTGGAGTTCTTGGAGGATGAACAAGCCACGCTCACAGACAGCAGTTTCACCTGCTGGCACTTACTTATTGAGATTTTCAAGAGCAGCGGCCAGATGTTTGGAGTCAAACCTACAAGAATAATTTAGCTCATTGGCAATCTGCTGTCTCAGAATCTGCATCTGCCCAACCTGTGAACAAGCAAGAGAAGGAAGAAGTGATACAACCATGCAGCGTCACAATATAGAGAAATATAAGGACTTTGTGGACTTGCTCTAGGGGTAAGACCACATTATACTTGCTGGATCATGAGAATCCCTGCAAGAACATTGAGAAAGACTCCTGTATACCACAAAGCCTAAGATTTACCAAGTTAGTCACTAATACTCAGCTCCTTCCTTCCTTTCCTCTTTTTTTTTTTTTTTTTTGCCAGTCCTGGGTCTTGAACCCAGGGCCTGGGCACTGTCCTTGGACTTTCTCAAGGCTAGCACTCTACCACTTGCGCCATAGCACCACTTTTGGCTTTGTATGTGGTACTGAGGAATCGAACCCAGGGTTTTGTGCATGCTAGGCAAGCACTCTACTACTTGGCCATGCTCCTGGCCCTGTTATTTATTTCTTACTTAACTTTTGTAGTGCTGGGAATTAGGTCCAGGCTATGTCCATGTTAAGCAAGCGCTCTACCACTGAGTTATACATCTCTGCCCACAATGGTGTCTTTTTTAAAGTTATGTTTGTGATTCTTTGGAATAAGAGCTGCAGAGTTAGGAGCTACTATAAGAAACCCTGCTTGATTAGGTTAGCTGCTTTCTTCTGCTATGCCCTCTCCACCATGATGCTCTGCCTCACTGTGGGCCAAGAAAAAAGGAGCCAAGTTGTGTTTCCATCCAGTATATTACTATTGTTTTTCTTTCTCATTTCCAGTGATAGTGTTTTATTCATAGTGTAAGGATAACTAATGACCCCAAAGAACTGGGCTTCTGAACATTTATGTGGGCACTGGATGGGAAAGGGACAAATGTTCTGTTGTATAGATACTTGGATCAGGCCTTGCCTATATCTATACATGGACAGGTGAGTTCATGATTGAACTTGGGTGAAAGTTTTCATCTCCTTGTATAGGAAGCGCCTCTGGATAATATTCCTAAAGAACTAGTTTTCTTGAGCAAATGGGAGCATGAGGTCCATAAAAAGCCTAGTTACCAGACCCTAGGAAGGAAATAAAAAAATACATGACTTTAATTTAGAAAATACAGCACTGGCCACCTCATCTCCTATCACATACCTTCATGATAGCCTCTAGGTAAGCACTCCAAATCTTCTGTGTTTTGGCAATGGCAGAAAGATAAATCTTGTTGGAATTTGCTGAAAGATTAAAAAACATATGTTTCTATTTAGTAAATGCAGAAGGCTACAGTGTGAGCTCTGTCTCAGGTGAGTCTCAGAACACTTACCTACAATGCTCTTTAAGGGGCTGACGGCATTCATGAGGGTTTTTAAAGTCTCTTGAACAGTTCTGTCTCTCAGGATAATTTTCTGAAACATACTGAGGAAATTCTAAAAACAAGAAGCCACGGTCAGAAAACCAAACATGATGTACAAAGCAAGTAACAGTCCATGTAACTCAAATGCTACATAGAACACGGACTGTCCTTTACTCACACAGCCTCTATATAGGAGGATGGAGGGCAGTAGTAACCTGGGTTACCACTAGAAACAGTCGCTGTGGCAGGAGTTACTAGTTTCTAAGATAAAAAGAACTTGTGTTAGTATTTCTGTGAGTCATTTCAACCTGGGAAGAAATGACCCACAGAAACAGGATACTGGCCAGAGTTTACTCCTCATTCTTATCTATGTAGTAAAAATCATCTTTGTTACACTCATCAGTGGAAGAGTGAACATAAAGCACAGTTAAGGGAATTTAATTTGCCCAACAAGACCTGCTCTCATACCTCCTCTGCAAACAGACATGTGGTGCCCCGGGCTCACCTGGAGTTCTTTCACAATCATGAAGCACAGCAGCCTGTCTAACCCGTTCAACCCAAACGTGCCCAGCGTGGTCTGGATTTCTGAGAAGAGGCGGCTACTGGTCACTTCCTGATGAGTTTTCATGTCATACCAGGTGTTTAGCTGGTCTATGTGACATGTCATTCTGAAATGAAAGTAAACTAAACTCATGGAAAACATCCTAAACTGATGTGGGATTCAAGGCAAGTTGGAACATCAAACACCCAGAATAAGAGTTTATTTTACATGCTTCCTGTTTTCTAATCTCTGTGGCTAGGAATCTAATATGTCTGCATGAGGCTCAACAAGGACATTCGGTTGGTAACATTCCAGTAGCCACCTCTACCCCCTCACCCCATATTGTTTATTCCCACTGAGTTAGGAGAGTGGTTTGGAACCATGCTATCAGGCTTCAGAGTTAGAGAGCCCAGTTGTCTCTATGGGATTCTTTGAATTGTCAGAGACTGGGATCAAAACTGAGCCTAGTATCATGTCTACTTGGTAGTGAAAGAATGTAAGAGTCTTTGTCCTCTAACACTTAAGACTATGATGAAAATTCCATTTGCTCTTTCCTTCCAGTTCCTTATACCGTACTGTATTTGCCATCTTCCATGCACCACCTAGTGATCCTTAGTGTCAGCAATAAGGATGATAAAGACAATGATATCAACAAACAATATCTACTGGACACTCAAGTCGCCCTACATCATCCTCATTCACATTCTGGTGTAAGAATGCTAGTTGCTGAATCCTCAATGACAGGTAAAATGAGGCCCCAGAAGGCCTGGTGTCAATACTGTGCCCTTAACCACAACTTCAAATTTTTGGTTCTCAAGCCTTGGGAGGAGAAGTCATAGTCCTGGAAGAGCTGGTTAAAACCACTGATGCCTGTGCTTCATTTCTGGAGAATGATTTGATAGAGGTTGTGGGGGCCAGACTCTACATTCTCAACTAGCTCCAGTGACGTAGGCCCCACATTCTAAAACCCGCCACATCCCACATACTTAACACCATGGCACTGTGAGGAAGCTGAAAGAACCACAGGGGCAGGGAGGTTAAAGGTAGAAATGCAAAGAGCAAAACAAGATGAATTTTAGAACGGCATGCAACTTATACTTTCAGGCACTGACACACTTTGAATGTGTCATTTGAGAAGGCCCGATCTGCACCCTGAAATCAATATATGACATGGTATCCCAACCTGCTCAATCCTTTCATCAAATGAGGCATTGGTGGGAAATCAAGAAAGGAGGAATTACAAAACTTGCTGGATCATTTACATTTTGGGGTCTATCCATGAGAACAATTCCTCATTTGGCTGGAAGTTTTGGGTGCAATTTATGTAAAATTTGTCAATTTTCTTAAGGCTCAATATAGAGCAGGATTGGATGAGGATTCAATGAAACCACAGAATTGGAACATTTGGAGAGAGAATAAAGAGGATCATTTTCTTGGGTAATTCCATTAATCACTGAACTCAGTGAGCAAGCGCCCAGGGGTAAAATGAGATAGAAGGGTATGGCCTGCTCTTCCCTCAGATGATCTTTAGTGCAGCTGCTCCCACCAAGACTCCAAAGAGAAAGTGAGGAGGAAAGCATGGTTAGCTGGATTTGCCAAGAGGCAGCATGGTTGTCTTGCCTGGTATCTACCTAAAGTATGCTCGAGATTTTTACCTAGTCCCTATTGAATGCAGAACCCATGTGATATGGATGTATACTGGGCTCCTGCCCTTGATAGTGCAGTACCTTAGAAGCAGGTTCAGGAGGCAGAGGGCCTGCTGGGTCCACTGCTGATTAGTTGTGCGGTGACAGGAAAGTACTAAGCTTTTCTGACCTCCTCTTGTCTCCCCCTGTCCCCCAGCATCATACACAAGGTATTATTGTATTGTACAAGCTGGCTTTGTGCTTATGGACTTTTGGTCCTCCTCTCTCAGCCTCAACTAGAATTATAGCAATGTCATTTTTAAAAAATTGAAAATGAATTTTAAAACTCATTAAAAAAAAAGAATAATAAGGATGCCTACTAGGTGACACTGATCAAAGTGTGTTATATTTATAACCCTTTGTTGAACTTAAAAGATCAAAAGAATTTTTTTTGAATGCACTGAAAAAAATGCCTACTTCCTATGACAGATGTCATGAGCAAATGCAAAGATGTGTATAATGTGTTACAAAAGAGCAAATGAGAAAATGCCCAGTAGATGCTAGTTCTCATTAAGAAACCAGGACATCATCTTTGAGGTCCAGCATGTGAGTTGACAAGTACAAGAGCAGGGTGTGGAACAAAGGAGTATGCCTCTGACTCAGGCATACACGAGATTGCCTATGGGCTCCCAGCTCAGTAGAATCCAGAAGCACCTACTTGGGGTCTGTGATCCGCAAGATTTCTCTGCAGAGTCGACCAATAAATGTTACAGACTCATCCACTGGTGTAAATTTTGGTATTGGAATATGAGTAGACTGGTATATGCTTTGCCAGTCTTGAATCTAGAAAACAAAAACACAAATATCGAGTGCACATTTATCAAAGTAACCTAGTTAACCATATAATTTTATGAAAATTAAAGTACATGAAGAATGACCAAAAATGGTCCTGGTTTTGAAGAGCAAACTTTGAAAACTATATTAATAGACTGACCAAAATACTACATATTAATTATAAAGAAAAAATACAGAGTATTAACTGTGCAGTAACAGGAAAGCACTAAGTACTAAGCTTAGAGATGTAGCTCAGTGGTCAAGGCCTTGCAAAGCATTCCACCTTTTCACCAAAGAAAAAGCATAGTTGTAAAAGAACAGGCCAAGGAGAAGTGAGAAGATATACAGAAACTTCCGTCTTTTTGTCGTGTTAATATAAAAACCTAAAGTATTGAAGGCTGTAAATAATCTTCAAATGACATCACCTAAATTGTGTTAGTTCCTAACATATTATTAATGATTGACTAAAATCGTAGCATACATACTTACGAATACCTGTATTTGGTGTTATTTTTTACCATTCAAATTGAAAAATAGGCAAAGGATTCTTGTAGACATTTTTCCTCAGAAGCAGTATGTGACAGCCAATAAGCATGTGAAAGGATACTCCATGAGGAAGGGATGTCAAAACCACAATGAGGTGCCATTTCCCACTATTAGGATGGCCAAAATGGAAGGACTTGGAAAGTAGCCCAGTGCAGGTTAGGAAGGGAGGAAAGGGCTGTTGGAGCCTGCAGTGCTGCTGGAGCTCAGGAAACAAGTTCAACAGAATGACCGGGCCGTGCCTTGCCCAAATCCAACTGAGGAAGTCTCAGCTTCAGAACTTTCAATGGCTCACAGCAAGCAGCCACAGAATACAGCCTGCTAGTTCTGTTTGCATTCTCCTTAGGAAAGAAAGCTTCCTGAAGTCAAGTGCCACAGCCGCTCTTTTGCCTCCCTTGATGGCTCAACGTGCTCTGGACTTAACTCATGAGAAATAACAGATCTAGTCAGGAGCTTTACAATATATTAGATACCTTTGTTCTTAAGAAGTTATTACACTCCTGCTCCACATTATAATTTATAATACGAGAGACTTCTTCCTGCCAAATCTTCAGACCATAAATGTTGACATAGTCCTGTATGTATTCAAATGAGCGATGGAATCCATCCATGGTCGCTCCCAACTCTTTCAGTTTGGGCATCAATTCACTTGGCTGTGGAGAACAGAGAGTGTATAACATTGGACTAGATCATCAACAACGAAAACCTTCATTAGATTTTATCATTTCCTACTTCACAACTAGCATGACTGGCAACTATGCCAGATATTCAGCCAAAACCAGGTTTCTGCCAGTCAAGAAATATGTCTCAAGTAAAGGAACATAAAAGAAGGATGTGGGTGATTTCACTCATGCATTTGTCTAACAGTTGGATGCTGTGTTTTGAACTGAACTCATTGAGGTGAAAAACCACTAGAAAAACTACTGTATTTTCTAACCAATAAGGCCAAATAAAAAAGTTATGCCCTTTATAATTCCTAACTGCTATGGCTAATAAATTCTTTGAACTGTTAAGAATAACAATCACAAAGTCCATTTCAGCCAGGCACTTGTGGCTCACACCTGTAATCCTAGTTACTCAGGAGTCTGGAGATCTAGGATTGAAGCCACCCCACGTAGGTAAGTCTCTGTAAGGCCCTTATCTTCAATTAGCCACTCAAAAACTGGAAGTGGCACTGTGGCTCAAGCAGCAGAATGCTAGTCTGTAGTCTAAAGAGGCTCAAGGACAGTACACCTAGGGTCCTTAGTTCAAGCCCTACAACAGATTACACACACATACACACACACACACACTCCACTTCAGTTCTTGGACTTAGGGACCAACAGCTCCAAGAAGAATCATTGGCTTTAAAGAGGATTTTCTTATAAAACAAACAAGTGGATTTTAAAATTGCTTCCAAAGCTGTTGGCGCTAGAAGCCACATTAGTTATACAAGAGAGAGGAGGAGAGAGTCTGCCCCACACAGTACTCTAGCCTATGCTCTCACTGAAGGAAGGGGCACAGCCTTATCTGGGTGATCAGTACCTTGGCACGAGGGTTGAATATCAGTCCTCTGTGAAGGGCAAACGCGACCCGTTTAACTAACTCCTTCCTTATTCCATCTTCCAGCAACTGTTTTGGATCCACCTAAGTGCAAATCAAAAATCATCATATGGCAGTTAGAAAAAGATAGTCCTAAAGAAATTCTGATGAAAGATCATTTCCAGACTCTAACTTGACATTTTTGTTTTCCAATAATCTAGAAATTGTTCTTTTCCTGCTCCTATTTGATCTCGTACAGCTTGGACTGAATTACTAAACCTGCCACCTTTTTCAGTGATTTGTCTAAAATCTTACTGACCAAAGTGAGCTGACAGCTGGACGCTGTAGCTCGTGCCTATACTCCTAGTTACTTAGGAGATCTGAGGGTCATGGATCAAAGCTAGCCTGGGTACTAATGTCCATGAGACTCTTTATCTCCAATTAACCATCAGAAGATTGGAAGTGGCCCTGTGGCTCAAGGGGTAGGGCACTAGGTAGCCCTGAGCTGAATTGCTCAGGGATGTCAGTAAGCTGACATCCTTTGTAAGTGTCTGAAACAATGTCACTACCCGATGAATGTAACCGCAACCCCTCTGTACATAACCCCAACAATAAAATAAAATAAAATAAATCATTGAGGGCTGCATTAGTCTTTCCAAAGGCCCCACATTCTGCCTTCTTGCTGTTAGATTGACAGTCAACTGGATTGGTTACTATGAAACAGGGAGAGACAAGGTCAGAAAAGTGAACAAAAAACTAGAAGGCAGCCAGGCACAGTGGCTCACGCCTGTAATTCTAGCTACTCAGGAAATGGAGATCTGAGGATGGAGGTTCAAAGCCAGCCCAGGCACTAAAGACTGCGAGATTCTTATCTTCAATTAACCTCTAGAAAACGGGAAGTGGCACTGTGGCTCAAGGGGTAGGGTGGTAGCCTTGAGCTGAAGAGCTCAGGGACAGCACCCAAGCCCAGAGTTCAAGCCCCATGACCAACAAGAAAACAAAACAACAACAAAAACAAAAACCAGAAGGCAGTTTTGACATATTTTTTTTTTCTGTAACTACTTAAAAATTCAGCCAGGTGCTGGTGGCTCATGCCTGTACTCTCAGCTACTCAGGTGGAGATCTGAGGATCATAGTTCAAAGCCAGCCCAGGCAGCAAATGAGATCTCCAATTAATCACCAAGATAAAGAAGCTAGAAGTGGAGCTGTAGTTCAAGTGATACAGCCCTAGCCATGAGCACAAAAGTTCAGGGACAGTGACTAGGCCCTGAGTTCAAGCCCCAGGACCAGCATACACACAATGACACAAGTTTAACAAAATGTATTTTTCTTAGATTTAAATAAATCTTGTGTAAAACAGGAAACTGGTATCATGCATTTTGTCCTGAATTACTAAAGACACTACAAGAGTATACCATCAGAAAGCCTTTATTTATTATGAACAAGATTATAATGTTCTCTCTCCATAATTGAAAAAAAAACAAATTTCAGGAGACAAAGATGGAAGAGGAGATGTTGTTCAAGATCCATTTTACTTATAAACCGATAAACTGGAACTTCTTTGTACAACTACTTAAAGATAATAAAAAATAAAAAACAAACAGAAACAAAATTCAGACTGTGAGACAACAGCAAGGTCACTCTTGGATAATTAGCAGGAAAATCCAACCAATCACAAGGCCACACAGATTAGTATCAAGACATTACCTTGATGATGCCAACCAAAGTCGTTTTCATCATTAAGATGCCTTCAGTAAAAATGGAAATAGCATGAGTAAGCTTGGCAACCTTTAACAAAGACAAAGAGGAGCAATGCATTATTCAGATAAAAGACTCATCATTTTTATGGAGGCTAAAATGATTGGCTTATTGTCCTGGCAGGGGTAAAGACAAGAGGAAATGACTGCCTAGCTGCATGAAGGGCACTCGTATTCATAGTCTTGGAACAAGAATAAAGTCTGTGGTGAAAAACTGCTGTTAGCCATTCTAGGTAACAGAGTCAGATGACCTGAAGGAGTTCTTTAAACTTTGACAAAGTGCTCTCTTCCTTGGCTTAGTTTCCTATGTCTAAAATTCAGGGTAGGATGTAATCAAAAGGAAAAGACCAACTGAGACTCTGTGGGGTAATCTTCCTTTCACTGGCCTCCATGTTCTTTCTAAGCAAATACCAGGAGACACTGACAAGGTAGAAAGATATGGTATTGCGTATTCAATAAATTACATGAAATATCTGACAATTGTAGGCCTGTGTTAGATGACTATGTCCAACTGTATATTAATATAAATATTCTGCGTGTGTTAAAGAACATAGGCTTAGCTATGATATTCAGTAGGATGGGTTGATTAAATGCTTGGGATATTTTCAACTTATAATGGGCTTATAAGGACCTAACTATTGTAAGTCAGGCTGTACCTGAACAAAGGTAGTAAGTCTCAACAATCCAGCCAAAGGATTGGCAATTTAACAAGTCAGTTTAAGAGAAGAGTGAGGGAGTGGCTGAGCTTCATTTCCACTGGAACGTTCAGGCGAGCATAGCCCTAAGAGACACCAGCAAGAATGAAAGTGTGATGGTACTCAAATGTGAACCATAATGACCACGGACAGTGTGATGTCAAGAATGAAAGTGTGATGGTACTAAGATGTAAGCCACAATGACCACAGACAGTGTGACAACAAATCATCACTGGTTTGGTGGTCTCTGGAATACGGCAGGGGTCACAGATCTATGACACTTCATGTTTTGTTTTGTTTTTTGCCAGTCCTGGGCTTGAGCTTAGGGCCTGAGCCCTGTCCTTGGACTTTCTCAAGGCTAGAGCTCTATCACTTGAGCCTCAGCACCACTTCCAGCTTTTTTCTATGTACATGGTACCAAGGAATCGAACCCGGGTCTTCATGCATGCTAGGCAAGCACTTTAACCACTAGGCCAAACTCCCAGCCCTGACACTTCATGGTTTTAATCAAGGGAATATGTTACCTCATATCGTGGGCCGAGCTGAGCATAATCCCTTAGCTTGTCTTTGTCCAGGCGAGTGGGCACTTCAATGATATCATGAGTCTGAAGCTTTATGATCTTCAGAAGAGATGTAAACATGCTTTCTGGAATGATCTGCAAAACCTTTAGGGGGAGAGAAAGAAGGAAATAGACTCAAACATCTGTGGCATTTCTCTTAGCTAACAAATGTTAGGATGATAGCAAGAAGGTGTCAGTAGTACCAACTTGTATATAGGAAGAAACACCAAAAATGTAGAAGAGCTGCCTTTATAACTATTGGCAGACATAAGAGCTTTTCAAATATTTATTACTAAAAACATAGAGCTAATTTTCCTAGAAAAGTGTAAAAGACATGTATCATTCAGATTTAAAAAGATGGAATTTCAAAGATGTCATATAACATCATGGTAGTACACTTGGCTAATAGTAACATAGATTGATGCTGAAGTCAATCCTGTCTGGCTCCTTGTTCCATTACAAAATTACTGCATCAAGGTCTAAAATTCCCATGAAAACTTAAATTATTTCTGAAGAGACTATGTCAGATCTAGATCTGCCGCTTTCTCCAACAGCTCTGTGATTTTGATGAAGTCATTATTATCTCAGTTCCTCAGTTTCTGCATGGAGAATATGAAGCTCAAGATTACTAGAAATTTAAAAAATAGTTATAGAAGAGTCTTGGGAAGTAAAAACATGTCCTTATGTCCACAGCGGCAGCATGAATACCTTGGTTTTCATTTAAATCAAATTTAGAAGAGGTCAAACAACTTTTGACAAGGGCCTATCTGTACCTTTGGTATTCAAAATAGGATATTAACCAATAAAAGTAAAAAACTACCTGATGCACTTCTTACCTTTCTCACATAGGACACCAATTCTCCAGAATAATACTGAGACACGCTGAGCAGGTCGGGGCTATTTGCCTGATTAATACGAAGAAGCGGAAGATCAAGGGCAGAGGCAAGCTGGAAGAAAAATAAGATATATCTTTCTGTTTCCAAAGTCCTAGAAATTCTTTTCAGAAAATGTTTATATATACAACATTAGAGGTTTATCCAACAGAGGGCAACAAACATCAAACTTCCTCAATACTGATACTGTATTTTTCAGCAATCCATTAAAAAAAAACAAGTTACCTGCTATGGCAGTGGTTCTTACAATGTGGTCCCTAGACCAACAGCACCACCCCAGCTCACTTAATCAGAAATTCTAGGGGGGATTCAATTTCTAATTCGTGATGTCAAAAGCCCTCCAGGTGACCTCTGACATGTGCTCAAGTTTGAGAAAACTTAATCCATCCTTCTAAGAAACAACAGAATATAAGAGGTGCCATTATTTTATAGACTACTCAAAGAGAACTAACATGGTGGCAACTAATCTGTGATACGCCAGCACTTATAAAACTCAGCTATCATTACAGAGCTTTAGAAATGTTAAACAAGTGCATTCTGGGATTGATACAGCTGGTAATTGTCAGAAGAGACTGACTAAGCTATCCGTTCATTTCCCACATTTGGAAATTATTTTGAGAGCAAGAACTATGCTTGTCACTGACCATCAGTCCATGTTTTTGACTAGTTTATAACAGAGATTCAATAAAGAAAAATAATGGATAAGTAGAACTCAATTCATATTTAGAGAAAAAAGGGCTCATGAATTACATTTTAGTAACTAATGATCTTCTCGTTGAAAAACATTGTGTATGACATCTAACCTTTATTATAATATCGAGTATTTCTGGCATCTTTTGAAACTATGCTCTCATAAAAAATTGCTAATGATGCTAAGTCTACAAAAAGCCTTAAATGAGCCAGTTTCCTGAACAGGTGAAATCTTGGGCTGATTAATGAACGTGGTTGGAAGGACAGTCACCATGTTACTCATGATAACATGATCTCACTGTTCTCTCACCTTAAGGAACGTGGCTCTGAGTTTAGTAACCATGGAGGGGTTCACGCGTATGCTGTCTTGCATGATAGAGGTAAAACTGTAAGAGAGACATGATTAGAGGACATTCTCAGTGGCCTTTATCAAGGGCAAGTTGTTAGTGTTTTTACTTTACCTGTCAATTAACTGCCAAGCAAAAGAAAGGTCCCCGACAATCTGCATGGTGATCAGGACCTCCTCCTTAATGTTAATGGTTCTGATCATTTGGTGGAGAAACTTGCGAGTATCAGCGAGAAACTGGCACACTTGTAGGTTTGATTCCAACTGGTGAAATTCCTGAACCTGCATTGAATGAACACATTTAATTAAAACATTCTGAATGGCCTCTGTTATGCTATTTTTGTGAAAATACTTCAAATAAAGCAGACTGGTCAGGCTGGCCAGGGCAGCCGAGGCTTGTAATCCCTACACTTGGAAGGCCGAGGCAGAGGGATTGTGTCTGAGGCCAGCCTGGACTACAAACTGGGACCTTATCTCAAAACAAAAGAAAACAGCAAAATGAAACATCATTTACTAATGATTTCCTGATAAATTTTTATTTCAAATATTAAGTTCAGAAATTTATAAGCAAGGCTTAAGAAGTCTACAAGTTTCCAGAATTAGCAAATGTCCCATTGCTTATTATCCTGTTAATACAGGAAATGTTAACATTCATCTTTCCATTTTACTATAAACAAACATATATGGGAGAATCCTATAATTGTGCAGATGGGGATCACTGCTAAGAAACTACAAGTTATAATACAACCAGTGTGTCAGTACCAGCACTTTATCAAGCTCTTTGGAAGTACTCCATAACACAAAATGATTATCCAACAATTCCCTCAAATTTTCACATGCATAACTCATGAGGACTGGGTTACAGACCAAAATAAACAGGGCAAAAGATTAAGAAAAATAAAGATGTGAGATATTATAAAGTTTTTTTTAGAACAGTTGTACTGCAGACTAGAAAATTCTCCCAAATAGGCAAAATAAAAAGTACAAAATAGTACCAGTATGAAATTGTTTTGAAATAAAAAATACTGATATACTAACAATAGAATATTATCCTTAACTCCATTTACAGTGACCATCATAAAAACCTGGAAGAAATAAGAAAAGGCTTATAACAAAGTCTGCCAAATGAAAAAGCATTAGCTGTATTCCTAAAGATGCACAATCATGCCAACTGGACACAGTTACACATTATGAGTACAGGTGATATTTTACTAATTACTTTTATTTTTCTAAGATAGGGTCTTGCTGTTTAGCCCAGGCTGGCCTGGAACTCACTACATAGCCTAAGACCTTAGTCTCCTGACTGCTAAAATTATAGTTGTATTCCACTATGCTTGTCCTTCGAGGATATTTCAAATACTGGTGTTTATTGCTATTGGGTTTTTTTTTTTTTTTTTTTTTTTTGCCAGTCCTGAGCACTGTCCTTGGACTTTCTCAAGGCTAGAGCTCTACCACTTGAGTCTCAGTACCAGTCTGGCTTTTTTGTATGTATGTGGTACCGAGGAATTGTATGTGGTATCGAGGAATTGAACCCAGGCCTTTGTGCATGCTAGGCAAGCACTCTACCACTAGGCCAAACTCCCGGCAATTGCTATTGTTTTGATGCTATTATTTTCCACCTTAAATTTAACAATAAAATTTAAGGCATAAGAAAGATGTGGCATAATCATCCTAGGTTCTGGGAACTTTTTGAGTAGATTAAAAAAAAAACAGCACTTTTTTCAGAAAAGAAAATTCACCACTTTTATGTGTAAGAGCAATATTTTCATTTTTGTGCATTTGTTTTTTCCCTTAAGGAACACTTTTTTTGGTAAAACTAAATGATGGAGTTTTGTTTGTATGTATGTATGTATGTATGTATGTATGTATGTATGTAGGTATGTATGTACGTATGTACATATATGCATGTATATATCATATTTTGTTTGCTTTTATCTAGTCACAATTTTCCACTGTTTGTATATGATCAAAATTCTTTTTCCAAGACTACATCTTTCCCCAGGAAAATATAATGATTATTGCTATTTCTACTCATGCTGGTCACTTAACTATTATCCAAATTTTAAGACACTGTATGTAATATTAAAGGGAACACACTTATTTATATTGCTTTTATTTCCAATAAATTATTCTCATATATATATATATATATATATATATATAGAGAGAGAGAGAGAGAGAGAGAGAGAGAGAGAGAGAGGAAGAGAGAGAGAGAGAGAGAGAGAGAGAGAGAGAGACTTTTTGTTGTTGTTGTTTGTTTTAGTATCAGGGCTTCAACTCTGGACCTCCTAGTATAGCTTCCTTTATTCATGGCTGGCATTCATGGTAGAACCACTGGACATATACCTCTACTTCTAGCTTTCAGCTGGTTGTGTTGATAAGAATCTTGTAAATTTGGCCAGCAAAGTGGCTCTCACCTGTAATCCTAGTTACTCAGGAGGCTAAGATCTGAGAATCATGGTTCAAAGCCAGCCCGGGCACTAAAGACCATGAAACTCTCATCTCAATTAATCACTAGAAAAGAGAAAGTGGGGCTATGGCTCAAGGGGTAGGGCAGTAGCCTGAAGCTAAAGAGTTCATAAAATACACTCAGGGCCCAGGGGTAGGGAGGTAGCCTTGAGCTGAAGAACTCAGAACAGCACCCAGGCCCAGAGTTCAAGCCCCATGAGCCACGCACACAAAAAAGAATCATGCAAATTTGAACCTCAATTCTGAGATTTCAGTTTTCTTTTTTTTGTTTTTATTGGTCCTGGGCCTTGAACTCAGAGTCTGAGCGCTGTGAACCTCTCTGTACTCAAGGCTAGTGCTCTACTACTTGAGCCACAGTGCCACTACCGGCTTTTCCTGAGTAGTTTATTGGAGATAAGAGTCTCATGGGCCTTCCTGACTAGGCTTGCTTTGAACCTTGATTCTTGGATCTCTGCTTTCTGAGTAGCTAGTATTATAGGTGTGAGCCACTGGAGCCTGCCTCTCAGCTTTCTGAATACCTAGAATTACAGGTGTGAGCCACCAGCACCCGGCTTTCATGTACTTTTATGAATAAATGGTTAGAAGGGTCAGGTATGATTTCACTGTTCAAGAACTGTAACTTGAAAAATCTCTTACCTCTTCCAAAGCCTGTATTAACTGTACAGTTTTTCTGCCCGCAGCTGTAGAATCATCATAATTTAAAGACAATATTTGTTTTGAAATCTCTCTGAACCAAGCTTGGAGATTTTCTATTAATATAGAAACAACAAAAAAAGACAAATAAAATCCAGAATTCATGTAAAAGTGGCTTTGGATTTAATTAAATTATCTTATACAAATCTATTTCTCATAAAGCTTTTACTAGGTGCTTAACATTGATCCTGGAAAATTTCTAAACACTAGCAATGAAGTGTTTGGTGCATGTACTCTTATAATACAGATTAAACTTTCTGCATGAATAGTTTAGTCTGCAATACTTGTAATCAACTGGCTAATTTTTTCCAACACAAATAATAAAACACTTTGAAGATACATTTTAGATCAATCAGAGAGCATTAAATAAACCAACAAAATCTAGAATACAATAATCACAAGCTCTTATTGACTAAAGGTGGTACAGCTATTTTTTTGAAAAGTTAAAAATAGCTTTATCAGAAATGAATTTGATCACCACGACAAAAACATTAAGCTTTAAAAACAGCTTAAGATTCTTTTTTTGTGTGGTACTAGAGTTGGCAATCAAGACCTTTGCTTTCTAAGAAGATACTTTACCACTTGAGCCATATATCCATTAATTTGATGGACTGAAATCCATTTTTACAACTACTTAAAGAAAATAACTAAAAAGCAAACAAACAAATTAACACCACCCCCACCAAAAAAAAAAACAAACCCAAACAGCTTGTCAGAACTATATTTTGGGAGGTTTTATCTATAAAAAGTTGAAGCTATGTCACAATTTTTCTATGATAAAATTTTCTAAAAGAAGCAGGATTAATTTTATTAAAGTAAAATAGATTTAACAGTTTGCAGGTCTGCCTTGCTGCCACTGGATGGCAGATGTATTGGTGAGCAAGACTTAAGCAGGATTAGAAGACAATCTGAATGTGATCTGTTAGTAGTCATTAATATTCTTAAGTGACACATCCTAGGAAGGTCATAGAGTTATATATCTTGTTTTCCCTTTCCCAAATCAGTTTTTCATCCCATGAGGACAGGGACAGATTAAGATTCTTTAAAACGATATGTAAATCAGTTATAGAAACCTATGATTTGGCCAAACTTTGTATTTCAAAGGTAAGCTAGGGAACCTAAAGCCCAGAATGAATGCGATCATTACCCAAGGCAGCACACATCTAGCAGTATCCCAGACTAAAGTTCCAATGCCACAGGAGGATGACATCATAGCATACAAGGATGAAGGCACAGGACTTTCTCCTTTGGCCAGTTTCTAAAGTTTCAAATAGTTTGCACATACATTTTAAACACACCAATACTTCTTCCTCAATTACCATTTTTCTCTACTCTGGTCAGGGGCTTTACTCCTGAAAAGACATCGGCAAGCTCAGTCATCCGCTCAGAGCCCTCCTTCTTATAATGCTCCCACTTGGTTTGCTTTTCTGAAAGCATCTGCTTGAACATCTGGTGAAGAAACAGGAAAAAGTTATGTTCTTACAAGAAAAAAAAATCCAGATCAGATAGTTTGCAAAAAGACGCTAACATGAAATAATGTACTATAAAAATATGTACTGAAAATTAATATTAATTCTGATGCTATCGCTCAAGCATTGATATGATACACAAAACTAGGGACAAGGCTCTAATATGACCTCCTCTAAGACATAAGCATAACTGGAGGCCTTGAAGGTTTTTAATTCTCAAGGTCAACTCCTAGAGATTTGGTTCAGAAAGTCTTGGGAAGGTTCAGGAATCAGCATTTTAATATGAGATTCAATTTGTGATTACCAGTCATTGGTCCATTTTGGTGATGAATCTTGGAATAATTTAATTAGTCATGTGGAATGAGCTAAATTGCCTACAGACCTTCTTTCTTTTTATATTCTATAATAATTCTGCTTGTTAATGCTCTGTAACTCTATGAAGACATAAACCAGGGAAAAAATGGTATAACTCAAGGTTACTGTTGCTTTTCTTCCATAAGACACATTTTTAAAAATATACTTATTTCTAATGAAAAAATAAAACAGAAAAATATAAGATTTATTTCAATGTGCTCTTATGAGAAAAATATGTATATAAATACTGCTTTTGTTCCCTTAAGAAACTCATCGGTGTCATAATACAATAGAGAAAGGAATAGTAAAGTGATTCCACTTGCAATGAAGTGAATCAAGGTTGGGTAGGATGCTGTAGCATCTGTGAAGTCTGGCACTCTGCCACTTGAGCCACAGCTCTACTTCTGGCCTTTGGATGGCTAATTGGAGATAAGCGTCTCACAGACATTCCTGACCTCGTTTGGCTTTGAACCATGATCCTCAGATTTCAGCCACCTAAGTAGCTATAGGTGTGAACCACTGACACCTAGCTCTAATCTTGTCATTTAAAAATTATATTTAAAACACACACATACAAAAAAACCACTAAAACTCTGGTGATTCAATATTTTTACCTCTTTGAGTATAAACTCAAACTGTGCAGTATCCAACAGCAACTGGAAGAGTATCTTGGGATTGTACCTACAGTCTGTCAGAATCTGGTCTTTGATTTGACGAAGGCGTTTGTTATTTGGGTCGCAAGCTAGAAATAGGAAGAGTTATTCATTTACCAAGTAACCAGAGAATATTTATGAAATACATGAATTATTCATTTCGAACATTTGAAAGTTTTAGGCACAATGTAACAACAGCAGGGTAAAACAGAGCATGTCTATACTATTAAGGACATTTGAACTATGGATCCCATTTGAATTTGACATGTAATGCCATTTCCCACTGCACTGTTGAATAAAAATAATAAGCTGATGGGTTGTATTTCTAAAGTTTCTAACTATTTTAGGGTTGGCTTAACCCTGTCTTCAATATGGCGCTTTGGGTTTAAACACTGACCCATACTTTTTAGTTGTGGTCATGAAGACCTTATGATTGGTACCCTGTTTCTAAGGTTGGCTGTTAGTTAGCATAGAGAACTTGTTTTGGGGGAAGAAATTGAACTATTTTGAGAACTGATAGGAAGGCTTGATTCTTACATGAAAAATATGGTTTGCTGAATGCTTTGGTACTTGTCAGGCAGATACTACTTGCATGATCAATCCCTAACAAGTACCCTGGAAGCACAATTGAACAAGCTTGTCTGGTTGGTAACATTTCTCATAAATCTGGGGAGTTCAGTGGGCCCTGTGTAACTCCACTGAGAGTCACATTCCCAGCTGAACAGGAGACAAGGTCTACAGTAGTCATACACACACACACACACACACACACACGGATCATGTCTTTAGCAGCTCAGCTACACACACACACACACACATGGACCATGTTGTAAGATCATGTATCGTGGAGTATTTCTTTTTGTGGGTCACGGGGTTTGAATTCTGGGCCTGGGCGAAGTCCCTGAACTCTTCATCTCAAGGCTTCCGCCCTACTCTTGGGCCTGGGGCATTATCCCGGAGTTCTTCAGCTCAATGCTACCATCCTACCCCTTGAGCCTCAGCCCCAGGTTTTCTAGTTGTTAATTGGAGATAAGAGGCTTATGTTCTTCAGTGCACAGGTTGGCTTTGAATGGCAACTCTCAGATCTCAGCCTCCTGAGTAACTAGATTTACAGGCATGAGCCACCATGCCCTGCTTCATGGAGTATCTGATGCTTCAGTTACTGTGAACCAACAGAAGCTGTTTTATGTATCAATTTCTAAGTTACTCCTCAACCAGAAAAAGATTCATGACAAAGTAGAGAAATGGCTCAGTTTTCATGGGAAATTGCAGAGTTCTCATTTCTTGTGCATTTTCCAGGATCTTCTGGGGGGAAAATATATTGAAAATCATTAATACTGAATACAGTAAGAGAAAAGTTTTAGTTTTGTATTTGTATAACTAACTTAAAACAAAACATGCAAATGAAAAAGTAACTCCTTCAAGCCTTTATATTAATTCTAATTAAGTAGGAAATCCAGTATCAATTTGCTTTCATTTTTGTCTAGGGGTTATAACCCAGGTGACAGGCAAACAGTCTAATATTTCCATGAACATTAACATTGACATCCTTGGTACAATCAGAGTTGATTTTAATCTTCTTAGAGATTGATCATCTCTCTCCTCTTGGTTCCTAGAAAATTCTGGCCCAGAAAAGCTCAGGAATGGATCCTAGAACTGTGGTAGCCTCAGGTCCAGGCTTCAGCAGCCAAATAGTGTGTACTCACCCAGTGCTGCTCAACGTGTGTCCCCCTACAGCTGCCAGGATATGCAGAAGCAGCCTGAACCTAGGGGAAAGGCCTCTAGAGTGCCAATAGGAGGCAGTAAGAGAATCTACACACTATGACTTGCCACACCACCATGGCTAAATAAGTAGTCACTTTCCCCATGACTGACTCACACCCAGAGAGGCAAATCATTTGCTTCTGGTGAATCATATTCTTGTGCAATCAGGTCTGACAACTGCCAGCACTAACATGGAAAACAGATGGAGCTGAAGATAGAAACCCAGACCTCTGGCATGCTGAGGTTTCCTTGGCATGAGTGGAAATCCAGGAGACTGTCCCCAAACACAGGCCTTGCCTGTTAGGTTCAGTCAGGGAGAGCCTGAAGCTGAGGCTGATCACTATAAAAACCACAGCTGGTTTTACGTTAGGCTAAAGTGAGGGGTTGCATTGCTTATATGCATGTAAATAAACGGAAGGCTCTGGCAGGGAAGATTTAAGCTGAGTCATCACAGTAAAATCCTGACATTGGAACTGGAATTTATAAACAGATAAATTCAGCTATTTAACAGCAGATCAATGAGAGGATTAAAACCTTTGGTCATAATATTCGCACTATGGGTAAACTGTACATGAATCTAGGCCAACAAGAGAAATGATGGAAAGTGGCACTTGTGAGAAAGAACTGGAGAGAAGGTGGAGGAGAAATTGCACACATTTTCAGAGCTGAAGGGCAAGGAAGTCCAACTGCTATTTTCATTGTAGACTACTCTGGGGTGGAAGAAACTGAAGCAGTTAAGAAGATTGTGAAGAACTCAACTGGAAGAGTGGTGAGACTGAAAATAAAATGTGTACATTTTACCATGTTCCCTAGGGGAGAGAGGCTATGAAACAATCTGGTGTGGGCAGATCTTTTAGTGAAAGAACAAGAAGTGATGAAAGAAGGGCCTGTCTGAATCCTGAAAGCCTCTGCATGGATTTCTTCAGGTGACTGCTGTTGATGTGTTACCTGAGTCAGCAGTGTGAAGCATCAGCCACCGGATGGCAACGTTGCAGTCTCGCAGGCAGTTCAGCAGCCGTGGAATATTATCCAGGACCATCTCTTCCCTTAAGTAACCTTCTTTTAGAAACTGCTGCACTTGGGCATGCACTCTTTCTCTGACAGTGGCATATCTGCTAGCCTTAGAAAGTTAAAACACAAACTAGAATTACACTAAAAAATTATTTATCACTAGGCACAGGTGGCGCACATCTATAATCCTAGTTACTGAAGGCAGCCTGAACAAACAAATTCACAAGACTCTTATTTCAATTTAACCAGCAAAAAGCCAAAAGTGAAGGTGTGGCTCAATTATAGAGTGCCATCTAGGAGCGCAAGGGGCCCCAAGTTCAAAGCCCCAATACCATCACACAAAAAATAACAATAATAGAAAATAAATTACATTTCAAGTCAATCCCTTGCAAAACAATAGCATTCTTTCTTCCCTTCCTTCCTTCTTTTCTTTCCTTTCTCTTCTAATAATATTTCTGTGAGATACATACATATGGACTAAGGCTCCAGGACAAGTTTGGACTGTGGGCTTCTTTCAATGGCAGATGGAGATCTGGAGGGAAAGAAGCATAAGGACAAACGCTGCCTGTTCTTGCTGTCACTTGTTAACAGCGGAGGCAGAAGACGGCAGACATGCTAAAAATGAGACTTCTATGGGTATAAGAAGCTTAACAAAAAAAATATGACTCGGTGTATCACAATAGAATTTTCAAACTAGCCTTTTAGAAATTTGGTTATTCTGCTTTACAAAAGCAAAACTCCTATGCTAAGCATCATTAAGCTAGTCAAGTTACTTAAAACTGACAAGCAGTGTCTTAAAATGTTACAAATAAAAATACGTAACTGTGGAATAGGAGTTTTAGTGATAAAAAAAGTAATGCTCTGTAAGTATGGATATGCCATGATCTCTAATATATTTTTAGAAGGCATGCCAACAACGAAATTATTTTGTGTATTATTTATGGAATCCCACTTATTTGAATAAAACATGACCAAGTTGTTGGAATCAATATGGCTTCATTACATTGTAAATTGATTAACTTAGATAGTAAGCCTGAGGAATACAACCATTCAGAAAAAGCAAGCATACACCTCAATCATTTACTTTTGTTCTTCTGTTTCTCACACTTCCTTCTTCCTGGTCTTCTTATCAGCAAGAGAATAAAGCCATTTAACTTGTTAATGAGTATTCATAGTCTTATTGCTTCAATAAGTTAAATAGCTTATCAGAAATGATTTTAAATTATAGTGACAGAATATTAATATAATACAACCTTCAGTGTTCATCCTGAGAAAAACATATTAATTACAGCAACTAATGAAATAAACCCTGACCATAAGGCATAGTCTTCAAGCAAGGATAAACAAAGTCATTTGGGGCCATGCCACACAGACTCAGCTTAGAGCAGAGAATTTTCTTTAGAACTGGAGCCTCCAATTCATATCTCTTAACTTAAAAAACCTATAATTACCTATCTGACTGTAATGTATGCATTTTACCTTCTCCTAGTCATGAACTAATATGTCTATGTGGATATTCTCTAAAGTCCTTGGGAAGTTTCCTTGTTTCCTACTTTGTAAACTAGGCCTGCCATTAGAGGATCTCTGATTAGTCCAAACCTACCTGTTCTCTCACGTTTGAAAGGTCCAGAGTATTGTTTAAAGCAGTTTTTGCAGCTTTATAAGGTTCCCAAGCATCAGCAAGATTAACTGTGATCCCCATGTAAATACTAATAACCTAGAAGAGAAGACATTCATTCGTTATCTATTCACGTCAGGGCAAGGAGTTGGAAAAATAAAATGAAAACGATATTGCCTACTCTCTCCAGTTTAAATATTACACCAATGAGAAATGAATATTTTTCTAAATAAAGAGGTAAGAATTCTTTTTCATTGAGCACTTTGGAACAGGAGTCACAGTCTGCTATTTATGGAAAAATAAATGGAATATGGATTTTCATTTAAATTGCTGATGAAATCCGTGGATGAAGAAAAATAAAAGGGAAGAGAAAAGCAGTAATTAACTAGAGCTCTGCCTAAATATTTTTATTCTTTGTTCTCTTCAAGGACTTTTAAGAACTTAAAAAAAATCAACAATATCATATTACACAGAAAAACAGAAATTAAAAAATATGTTAAATTATTTAACATAATACACACATACCCATGCTATCCTAAATATTTTTAAAATAAAAACAAACCAAATTTTCCAAAATATTTTGTAAGTAGAATGGCAAGGGTTTACAATATTTTAAAATAATACGGCTTAACTGAGACAGTTGGATGAACAAGTTTCTACATTCAGATATACCCTTCTTTTTCATCTGGAGATGCAACTAATGTTTAGGAGAGAATGAGAATGAAAAGGACAGAATGAAAACAGTTCGCCTCTTACTGACCAGAATTTCTCAAGGACCTCTGATTCATGTTTTTGAGAATCCCCAGACTAAAGGAAATAAAGGAGTACTGTTGAAGTTCTTCACACATCTACTTCAAATGTACTCCATGAAGGTTTGCTAAAACTTTGCTTGTGAAATCCTGTGTCCTTAAGTCCTTGTTCTCCTTCCCCACCCCACCCCCACCTTTGATGGGAGCTGACTGGTGGTGAGAAATGATCATCGCTTTTCTTTCTTTAATGATTCTTATTCTAGTTGTTTCTTTTTATTTCTGAGTCAAAATTGGTAACAAAATTATCCTTTTCTTCTGAGTTTTCAAATATAATAGGTTTTCTTACAACTTAAACATCATTGCATGTTGTCTTTTTCTTCCAATCTTAATACTTTTAACTTTGCATGTGAACATTCTTACCAGTTTCACTAAATAGCTATTTTTAGAACATTAGAAAAAGTAGTTTCCAGTTATAGTCTCTCTTTTCCTTTATCTTTGATTCAGCAAACTTCTGCTCATGCACTTATTACTGACTTCCTTTTACTCTACTTTTTTCAACATCCTCTTAAGCTTAATGTTTGGACACTGTCTCGGAACTTTTTGTTCAAGGACAGTACTCTACCACTTGAGCCACAGCTCCACTTCTGGTTTTTTTTTTTTTTTTTTTTTTAGTAGTTTACTGGAGATGAGAGTCTCACAGAATTTCCTGTCCAGACTGGCTTCAAACCATGATCCTCAGATCATATCCTCCTGAGAAGTTAGGATTACATGTGTGAGCCACTACGTCCAGCTAAAATTGATAAATCTGAACACTTTCAGTTTTCTAGTGATTAAGTGGAGATAAGAGTCTCAGGCTTTGTAGTGCCCCTGCCTGGCTTTGAAACTTGATCCTCAGACCTTAGCCTCCTGAGTAGCTAGTATTACAGGCATGTAACCACGTACCCCAGCTTCAATCTTTCTTACTACAAAATACGTTCACAGTATTATGGGTTAAGACTTTTTATAGAACTTAGAAACATAAAGCAAGTCTATTACTGTTTTGTAATTGGCTGCTCAATTCCAAGCTAGCAAGTATGATTTATAGGTGGTTAGGAATCATTTTCTTTTAACTGTAGGTTTTTCTCATACTGCCAGTAAATTAACAGTCCCTCATAATAGTAGTTAATGTGATTCAATAACTATAATTCAGTAGCAGGAAACAGAAAAAAAAATCTGCTGAGAATATAGTACAATTAATTCAAGTTGGATAAAACCTCAGTGCAGAAAAAACAGTTTACATTAGATACAGTAGTGTTTCTTTAATAAATAGTATTTTTAAGTGAAACAAAGCTTAAAAGTTACTATATATTTATCCTTTAGGTAATGTAAACCTTAATGAACCCATCACAATCATCTTGCAGATAAAACTTATCATAAAGGGGATTCCTATGCAAAAACTGGTAAATCAGATGAATTTTGCTAGCTTAGATTTAAAAAAAATAGCTTAGACTAAAAAAACAGTAACAACAGCTGGGCATGGTGGCTCTTGCCTGTAATCTTAGCTACTCAGGAGTCTGAGAATTGAGGATCAGGTTCAAATCCAGCCCAGGCATGACCATGAGACTCATATCTCCAGTTAACACCAGAAAACTGGAAGTGGCTTGCTGTGGCTCAAGAGGTGGGGCAGTAGCCTTACGCTGAAGAGCTCAGGCACAACATGCGGGCCCAGAGTTCATGTCCCACACCGACAAAACAACCCTTTAACTTGGTTGTAATCTTTTTTTTTTTTTTTTTGTGGGGGATGTGTGTGGGGGGTCAGTTGGTCCGTCCTGGAGCTTGAACTCTGGGCCTGGGCACTGTCACTGAGCTCTTCAGTTCAGGGCTACCACCCTACCTCTGGGCCTGGGTGTTGTCCCTGAGCTCTTCAGCACAAGGCTACCACTCTACTTCTTGAGCCATAGTGCCATTTCTGGTCTTTTAGTGGTTTACTGGAGATAAGAGTCTCATGGACTTTAGTGTCTCGGCTGACTCTGAACCGGGATCCTCAGATCTCAGCCTCCTGAGTAGCTAGGATTACAGGCATGAGCCACTGCAGTCACTGCATCCTGTTGGTGGTAGTTAAAGCAAGATATCTTTCAGTACGTGGTTTTACTCTGAGAGTATCCATTCAAGGACAGTCCTATTGTGTTTGTCAAAAGATTTTACTGACTGGATTTAGTCCTTCATGTTATGACTTATAAATTCTCAATATACAAAGTAATCTTGCTTAAGTGATTTCTTTGCCCCATTATTTACAAGAGTATATAACCTGTGGGTTAATGGCCAAAATAATTCTGCAACACATTTAGTAGAAAACAAACAAACCAGCAGTACTTGCCCAATTATCTGGAAAGTATTTATCTACAATTTCTCTCATTTTTGCTTGATGAGTGTGAAGAATGGAAGGATCAAAGTAGAGAATCACATACAGCATGGCAGCTTGAGTTGCCAGGGCAGTGCTGCGATGTTCTGGCAGAGGATAAGCTGAGACCTGCAATGCAGCATTGATAACAATGAATGTTCACAGGTTAAATTTAACGATTTGTTCTAGGGTATAATAGTTTTCCAGAGCCCATCATCGGTCAGCATCCTAGCACTGGGAAGCAATTCTCAGGTTTTGGTTTTGGTAAACACTGACTTCCTCACTATGTTACTTCAGTCCCTCACTTTGCTGCAATTTTATTTATCTTAAAAAAGGAAAAAGAGGACTGGGAGTTTGGCCTAGTGGTAGAGTGCTTGCCTAGCATGCACAAAGACCCAGGTTCGATTCCATTGTACAATATACATAGAAAAAGCCAGAAGTGGTAATGTGGCTCAAGTGGCAGAGTGCTAGCTTTGAGGAAAAACCCAAGGACAGTGCTTAGGTCCTGAGTTCAAGCCCCAGGACTGGCAAAAAAAAAAAAAAAAGGAAAAAGAGGTTCTGGGAGTTTTTAGCCTAAAGGTAGAGTGCTTGTCTCGCATGCAGGAAGATCTGGGTTCGATTCCTTGGTACACATACATAGAAAAAAGCCGGTAGTGGTGCTGAGGCTCAAGTGGTAGTGCTCTAGCCTTGAGAAAGTCCAAGGACAGTGCTCAGGCTCTGAGTTCAAGCACTGGGACTGGCAAAAAAAAGTAAGAAAGAAAGAAAGAAACAATGAAAGAAAAAAAAAAGAGAAGGAGTTTGGCATGGAAGGACATTCCTATAGTCAAGGCAGGGAGTTTTAGGGCTCTGGGCCAGCCTGAGATACACAGTGAATCTGAAGCCAGCCTATGCTACAAAGTGAGATTTTTTTTTTTGGTCCTTAAGAAAGAAAAGTCCTTACTGGTGGCTCACTCCTGTCATCCCAGCTGATAGGAGGCTGAAATCTGAGGATCACAGTTCAAAGCCAGTCCCAGCAAAAAAAAAAAAAAAAAAAAAAAAATGAAAAGTCTGATTACAATCACTAAAATGGCAAAAGTGGAGCTACAGCTCAAGTGATAGAAGTGATAGAGCACAAAACTTGAATGTAAAAGCTCAGTCCCTGAGTTCAAGCCCCAGGACTGGCACCAAAAAAAGGGGGAGGGTTGAAAAAGATACCAGCCAAGTGCCAATGGCTTACAACCTGTAATCCTAGCTACTTAGGAGACTGAGATTTGTGGATTGTGGTTCAAAGCCAGCCCAGGCAGGAAAGTCTGTGAGACTCTGATTTCCAATGAATAACCAGAAAATTGGAAGTGGCTGTATGGCTCAAAGTGGCAGAGTGCTAGCCTTGGACAGAAGAGCTCAGGGACAGCACCAGACCCAAGTTCAGGCACCACAACCACCACCAACAAAAAGACAGAAATCATGAAGGCATGATGAGAATGACACTTCTAGGAGACACCAGATTCCTGGTGACCAAAGATACACTACTCCACCAAAAACCTTTTTTTCTTTTCGGTAACAAGAAGCCGTGACACCCCAATCTTTATCAAAGACTGCAACCGCCCCACAAAACAAAATAGGAGCCAGGAATGCACCCACACTGGCGATTTGTTACTTAAGATTCTAATATGGCAGAGGCCGAGGGCTAAAGATCCCAATACCTCCCCAGGAGATGTGGGGACCACCTGCTTTGCCACGGGGGGTGCACCTGCTACTACTTCTGCATTACCAGCACCCACAGATGATAGGCAAAATGAGAAAAATATCCCCAACTTGGCCACGGCCGTTGCTTCAGAGAGAAGAGGAGGTTCCTCTCCAGCTAGCCAAGGCTGCTATGTGGGTCTGGTGAAATGGGTGCTGCTATTGATTTGTGTCTGGGGGGATAGTTTGGGCCAAAAGGCAAATGACACCCCATTCCCAACGCAGCCCTATTTGTAAAGGAACACAGAATTCCTTTTTCCTTGTGATTTTATTTGAAATCATTATTATAAAGGTTGATGTACAGCAGGGAAAAAAAAAAGAAAGAAAAGTCCTGACTTTGAATCTCGTATGGAACTATTTTGTGTCTTCCCTATCACAGAGAACTCCCTAAACCTGATAAGCTCAACTTACTGTTCTGAAATTCTGAATTCCCACCTAATTCATCATTCCAATTCCTAACCCAATTCAACAGCTGCCTTTTCAACTGGAGGAAATGTAAGTATATTTCCTTAGATGCTAACAAATGGCTGGAGTAACAGAGTCTGAATGGCAACAAATACTATGAAGACCTGGTATAAGAGTTTTATTTATGCTTATCATATACACACAAAAGACTGACTAAGTTGCCTAAAGTTCCATACAGATTATGTATGTTCTGTATATATGATATATGATGCCTATAGTTACCATAGGACCAATTCTTTATTCTGTTATAGTACCACAAAAAATGTCATTTTCATAACAATGAAATCAAATGGTAACTCTCTTTAGTATTCTTCTCACTAAGTGAATGATGCACAAATTAGTGAGGAAGCTAAAAGTAACTTAAGATGCTGTAGGCACTTCCAGTCCTGTGTAGGCCTTCACTATCTCTGGACTATCCTGTGGCTCCCTTACCTCGGCAGTCTTCCTACCTAGCTATATGCTCTACTGGCAGCTTGGGCTTCCCCTTAGACAACACTCAACTTGGTTTTCCTGTAATCCTTCACTAGGCATCTATTTTCCTAAGCTACATGCTCATTACATTTAGGTTCTATAGCCTGCCTTTTTTAGTAATAAATCCCTAGCACTTTATACATGAATGGGCATCTAACACATACTCAATAACAATTTCCTGAATGATTAAAAGAATGCCTCTTTCTAATTGCTCAAGTCTCATTTCTATGTCATTTTTTCTCACTATATTTTTTACACTTTGAGGGAAAGGGATAATGAGGAGAAAAGTGAACTAGGTCTTTAAACTAATAAGGTCCTAATAGATTTAATTCCTACCTGATTGTAAATATCATCAGATCTCAGTCGGCCGATGACCATGCTGATGAAGGTTTCATTGATAGGTACCCTCTGGAAATAGCTCTCGGGATAGTTGGGTGGTCTCTTGGCTCCTGGTTGGCTAGAATAACCTGTACTCCGTAGAAGCTTACAAATATCATCCATATTTGAATCAGCAGAAGACCGAGCCGCACTAAGTCATGGTCACATGGGAGTAAAGAACCAAAGAAACCAGATGTATTAGAAACTCAGAAGTAGAAAAAAGTGGAGAACTTCAATTAGATTTGACCATTTGTATCTTTAAAGTTCATTATATATTTAAAAGCCCATTTAAAAGACAGATACTGGTTCTAGTCCAAAGTCCAGCATCCATTTCCCTAAATCCTTGGGCTGTGTTTGTTTGAAAACTTAGCATTTTCCAAACTTTACAAGGTAATATAATATTTAGATCACATATAATACAATATTTCAGCAGGGGTAAAGCTCTATCCCCAGATCAATGTACATTTATGATTCTAGAGTAAAATTTAGCTTACCTACTTAGCTGTTCTGAGTAAGTTTGACTCTGTAAGTGGTAGTAGGTTTAGATTTAGCTGCTAAATGAGATATGTGTATATAAGCATTTATCTATGTATATTTTTTTAGAGCTCTTTGGATTTCAGGATTATAGATAAACAATGTGAAATTGAACAAACATTTCACAACTAAAAAAACATTTTAAATTATAGCAATTTAAAGTGGAAATATATTAACTAGTTAGTTTTCCTTTCATAAGCTGCACCTTTTCTTCTTTTTTCTTTTGCCAGTCCTGGGGCTTGAGCTCAGAGCCTGAGTACTGTCCTTGAACTTTCTCAAGGCTGGAGCTCTACCACTTGAGCCTCAGCACCATTTCTGGCTTTTTTCTATGTATGTGGTACCGAGGAATTGAACCCGGGTCTTCATGCATGCTAGGCAAGCACTCTACTACTAGGCCAAACTCCCAGCCCCAAGCTGCACCTTCTATAGTGATCTAACAAAAAATATTTGTGATTTTCAGGGTGAAAAAGTAAGCCTTGAGAGAAATGAACTCAAACAATTGTCAACTTGAGATGGCCTCATATTTGATGACATAAGACTCTCCTTTACTTCAGATCTGGTAATTGTCCAGTTTTCTTGGGTGTTTACCTCCTAATGGAATTTGTACTCAAAGGGACAAAGTCTGATTTGATGGGGCTAATAATAAGTTTTTCTTTTTCCTTCTTTCTTATTTATTGCTTTTGATTTTTCCAGGTATTTCTAGAAATGCAGGCAAGGCCACTCGTTTTATTTTTTAAAAAAATATGGATGACACAATAACTTTTAGTCAAAGCACTGAAAATGATGTACAATAGTAGATACTTCCTTCACATGCAATGAAGCTGAGAGCCAGCAGGCGAGTCCATAAGCCTGAGGTTAATTTACAGCTTAAGAGACAGCAATAGCTAGTGTTGCTAAGAACATTGTCCTCAAACAATCCTTTTCTGTTGAGGCTATGCCTCTTCTGCTTTCTATTGGGCCCAAACTTAAAGTTTGAAAATGTTCATTTTACTCCTCACATTATCTTAAGGTCATACAGTAACATTTTCTTTTTTGACTGTTTCTTCCCTGAATTTATTTCAGACTTGAATTAAAAAAAAAAAATCAGGTTTTCACTTCTTCACTAAACAGACAGAAAACTTTATACTGAGTACTGAAATTTTTAAAAAGTTGGCTCTTATTTAAGCCCATACTTCCTGAACACTCAACGGTTCTATACAGACACATACAGCATGAGATACTGATATCTGCTTTTGGGTTTATGTAACAATGAGTGAGAATCCACTGTTAGTCTGATCTTGAATGAAAAGTTTTCAGTCTTTATCATGAAAATGACAACAGAAAGCTCATTTCAATTTTTATGCTGTCAAGGAATCATATTCAAAATGTTTCTTAAAAAAGAGTATTTGTTTGACTTCCAAAACTCTTTAAAATCTACATTCAAGGCAAAAAAATTCAGATTCCTTAAAAAAAATGAGTTATGGTAGTACAGGAGCCTATACTACTTTCCACCAAACCGAGTGTGGAAGTGCTTAGGGCAGCTGAGCAGTCGGGATACCTGTATCGATAGTACGAAACTAGCATTCTCTCTCTGACTTCCCCGTCAATCTTCTGGTCGATGACCAGCAGCATAACTCCATATAAATACAGTGCTTCACACTAGAAAGAGAAAAGACAATGATCAAATTCATAGAAGTACATATTTGTATGGAGTGAAGTTAACAATGAATGGTTAAAAAGGTCATCTTGGTCCCATTTTTCCTAAAAGCATACGTTTCCTAGAAACAGGTTTTCTACAAAGGATCCTTAATTTCTTTGCAGAATGGCCACTGAAAATTTACCCCAAATACATGTTAAATTATAGTGGTTATCTTTCAGTTGGCCTGTTTTAGGTATTTTGCTTGGGATAGGAAAAATGAAATCCCAATATTTATGACTACTTCATCATAAGGTCATTCATATATTTAATAAACATTTCTTAAGTGTCTTTATGTGTGATGTACCAGGCTAGATGTCTAGGATGCAACATGTAAAGAAGACAGAATTCTTTTTTTTTTTTTTTTGCCAGTCCTGGGCTTGAGCTCAGGGCCTGAGCACTATCCTTGAATTTCCTCAAGGCTAGAGCTCTACCACTTGAGCATCAACACCACTTCCAGCTTTTTTTCTATGTATATGGTACCAAGGAATTGAACCCGGGTTTTAGGGCATGCTAGGCAAGCCCTCTACCTCTAGGCTGAACTCCCAGCCCAGAAGACAGAATTCTTATAATGAAAAAGCTCATAACATCCACAGTCATTTATTCATTGGTTTACTATTTTCCAGCCTCAGATATGGTGGCTACAGGTTAGAATAGAATTATCAGATATGGTGGCTGCAGTTTAGAATAGCATTAACACCTGACTTGCTTCTCTTTAAATAGTGTTCTCTATATACTAGTGACTTACAGGGGAAAAAAAAAAAAGGTCAGTTTCCTCTTCTTGGATCTACTTTACATGCCTGCTATTACTTACTAGGAGTTGTTTTCCATCTTCATTGAGAAGCACAGTTTCTATCGTTTGCTGAATATAAACACCTTCATTGAGATCATCTAGATATCTAGAAATAAAATCCAAGTTATTGATTTATATGGATAGTTCAGCATCTTTTAAAAAGCAAAGAATTAAAGAAAAATATTACAAGGTATTCTGATTTTAACTAGTTTGTAGTTTTCTTGTTTTAAGAACTTAGAATCTTAGCCATGTGTGACGGCTCATGCCTGTAATCCTAGCTACTCAGGAGACTGAGATCTGAGGATTAAGGTTCAAACCAGCCCGGCACGAAAGGACCTCAGACTCTTATCTCCAACTAACCTCTAGAAAACCTCTAGGAAGTGGAGCTTGGCTCAAGGGTAGGGTGGTAGCCTTGAGCTGAAGAGCTCAGGGACAGGGCCTAGATGGAGTTTAAGCCCCATGACCTACAAAAAAAAAGAACTTAGAATCTTACAAGCCATGATTCATGGTGATATGGGGATAGAAGTTAATTATTATGAATAGTCATGTAAAAGGAGTACTCTCTAGTTCTGATTTATGAATTGTAAGTATTTTAGAAATAATAGCAAAAGAAATGGAATTGTTAATAGGTTAATAAGTAAAGCTTTTTATAAAATTTTTTTTTTGCCAGTTTTGGGGCTTGAACTCAGGGCCTGAGTGCTGTCCTTGGGCTTTCTCAAGGTTAGAGGTCTACCACTTGAGCCATAGCATCATTTCCATACATTTTCTATGTATGTGTTACCAAGGAATCAAACCCAGGTCTGTGTAAGCTACTACTAGGTCAAACTCATGGTGTAATAAGCTTTTTTTTTTGCTTCCTTTTTTTTTGTTGGTTGTGGGACTTGAACTCTGGGCCTGGGTGTTGTCCCTGAGTTCTTCAGCTCCAGGCTACTGCCCTACCCCTTGAGCCATGATGCTACTTCCTGTTTCCTGGTGGTTAATTGGTGATAAGAATCTCACGGACTTTAGTGCACGACTGGCTTTGAACTGCAATCCTCAGATCTCAGCCTCCTGAGTAGCTAGGATTATAGGCGTGAGCCACAACACCTGGGTGTAATAAGTTTTTGAAAGGACCTTAATTTACAAAAATGTTTCTTTTTCTCAGTTCTCACATGTAACATACTAGAATAGGTTCACAACCATTGGGGTGAAAGTCATGTGGCTTAGAATAAACCAAATCTATTATGATATTGTACGAGAAGGAAGTTATGATGAAATTACCAAATACTTAAGAACTCTAGCTTTATACATGGCATAATCAATAAAGGACATGTTCTATATGAGTTCCTTTTCCCTCTCCATTATTTACCACCAGAATAAGCTGTTAGTAAATTAATCAATACCTGTTTAAGTCTACGATATATTTGTGTACACTTTGAAATGCTAAGTAAAATCGGGTCACAATTTCTATGTTGTTTTCCCGAAATTCTTCATCTAAATCCTGTAGCTCTGGTTTTGCTTCCAGTTTGCTTTCCCATAACTCTGGACCCTAAGAAGAAAAATATATTTATGTGTAATAAAGGCATACTTGTTGAAAACATTTTCTACATAGTCTTTCTTTTAACTTATTTCTTTATTGTTATTACAAAGGTAAAGTATAGGGCCAGGAGTTTGGCCTAGTGGTAGAGTGCTTGCCTAGCATGCATGAAGACCCTGGTTCGATTCCTTGGTACCACATACATAGTAAAGAGCCAGAAATGGTGCTGCGGCTCAAGTGGTAGAGCTCTAGCCCTGAGAAAACCCAAGGACAGTGCTCAAGCCCTGAGCTCAAGCCCAGGACTGGCAAAAAAAATAAGGTGAAGTATGAAGGGGTTACAATTACCTAAGTCAGGTAAAGAATACATCTCCTTTTGGATAATGACAGCCCTTCCTTTCCTCTCTCCACTAGTCATTTAATATGTATTACATTCTTTTTTTTCAGGGGGCCGGGGGGTCATGGAACTTGAACTCTGGGCCTGGGTGCCATCCCTGAGTTCTTCAGCTCAAGGCTAATGCCCTACCCACCCATGGGCCTGGGTGTCATCCCTGAGCTCTTCAATTCAAAGCTTCCTGAGCCACAGCCCCTCTTTCCCTTTTATAGTGATTAATTGGAAATAAGAGTCTCTTGGACTTTAGTGCCCAGGCTGGCTGGTTTTGAACCACTTCACAGATCTCACCTCCTAAGTAGCTAGGATTACAGGCGTAAACCACCGAGCCCTGCTTTGTATTATGTTCTTTTTTTTTTTTTTTGCCATTTCTGGGCTTGAGCACAGGCCTGAGCACTGTCTTTGGGCTTTTTCAAGGCTGGATCTCCACCACTTGTGCCACAGCACCACTTCTGGCTTTTCCTATGTATGTGGTACCGGGAAATTGAACCCAGGTCTTTGTGCATGCTAGGCAAACACTTTCCCATTAGGCCAAACTCCCGACCCTGTATTATGTTCTTATACATTAGAAATTTAAAGCAGAGCAACAGAAAGTCATGAAAATAACAGAAGGCTAGACAGAAAATCCCTTTGCAACGGAGGGGCACTTAAAGGTGAAATACATTATGTTAACATTTTCTTTTTAAAATCTGCTAGAGTTTTCCATATGATGGCTTCATCTTCTTTTGTAGTTGAGAGCTGATAGTAAATTTGGTTCAAAAGTTCTCCTCTTTCTCCTAAATGACTTGACCTTTTGGGGTATCATGGTTCCTAGTGGAAACATGGTTTTGTAGAAAGGAAAATACAAATGTTCCAGGAGGAAAGTACCTTAAAGTAGCTGAAATCAAATATGATATCTCCATACTTCTGTTGATCGGCTCGGTCTTTCAACCGGAACACAGCAGGAATAAACTCGGATAGCCTCAGTAGTTCGGCAATGATGGCATTGCCACAGGAGACAATCCTCAGGATTGCTTGGCCACAGAGGTTGTTCTCAGCCAGGAAGTCCAACATTATGAGGGTGACCAATCAGTCCACACCTGGGAATGATGAACTGGCTTCAGAGCTGGGGTCTGTAGATCAACATGTAAAACCAGGTGTGCACATGGACTGGACACTCCATTAAAGAATCTATATTAGAACAAAGAGTATGTAAATGTCTATATATGCACATATATATGTACACACACATATATATAATTTATAAAGCACATATATGATTTTTTTCTCTCAAATTCACTATGCAATTATTTTTTGTTTTGTTTTTTGTTGATCATGGGGTTTGAACTCTGGGCCTGGGCGCTGTCCCTCAGCTCTTCAGCTCAAGGCTATTGCCCTACTCCTTGAGTCACAGTGCCACTTCTGGTTTTGTAGTGGTTAATTGGAGACAAAGAGTCTCATGGACTTTAGTGCCCAGGCTGGCTATAAACTATGATCCTCAGATCTCAGCCTACTGAGTAGCTAGGATTACAGGGATGAATCACCGCGTCTGGCTCACTGTACAAAATTTAAGTCTCCATTTTTCATGCTTTCAGTGTAGAGACTAAACCTCTTGACCTCTTTCTGACTTTTATTCAATTCTACTTATGAGAAAAAAAATGACACTGCTCATCTCTGAGTTAGCAGACATTGGGCAGCTATTTTTCCAATATCTTCTGATTGCATAAGCTATCCCTTATGACTCCACATTTTGGCAAATAATTGCAAACAAGAAACAAGAGCTCAGAGGCATGCCCCTGTACATTAACTTGATGTTATCTACCAATGGACTTACAAAGTTAAGGTATAAACACATTCATGATTTTTTTCAAATTTATATAGGTTCTACAAAATTGTGCAAAAATTATTTAGGAAGACTATATTAAATTGGTTCAAAAGACTCACATGATGCAGTACTAAAGTCTGGTACTGTTATAAGAATCAATTATTGCTAATTGCACACTTTTAATTAAACACAAAACATTGTAATTGTTAAGCCACTCTTTCTGGAAGTTCTTGAAGGCAAAGATCTATCTTCTTCAACTAACCATCAAATGCTGAGTGTCTCTTTGCCAGGTTAGAGATAAAGATGTTTAAGTAACTCATTTTATAGTACATACAATCTCAAGTTTGGCAGAATAACACAATCATCTAGAATCTTAAATGACTCTGTCAATAAGGTTAGAAGCAGATATAAAGCATGAATTTTTTTGGAGGAGGAAGGTGCTTTTAGCAGGATGAAGTCAGGGACTTTGTGCCTGTTTGGCTTGCTTAGTCAGTTGGACTCCATCACTTGAACAATGTTGCCAGCCCTATTTTTTGCTGGTTATTGTGAAGATATTCCTTCTCTTCTTCCCTTCCCTTCCCTCCCCTCCTCTTCCTTCCTTTCTTTTGCGTGGGCTGACCTCAGATCTTAATTCTCCAGATCTCAGCCTCCTGAGTAACTAAGATTATAGGTTCACTGGCATCTAGCTTAAGCATGTGAGTTTTAAAGAAGCTCTCAAGATGTTTCTGATGTAATGCCCAAATCAACAGAGTGGAGGATGATTGGTGCTGTGAAAAACTACAGCAAATGAACAGGAATTCAACAATATTTATCATTGTATGGCAAGTATATAAATAATAACATAGAGGTGAACCTTGTTCCTGATAGCTCTCTGTAGTACTGCTGGGGAGATAAGCCCTGGAGAGAAAAAAAATCATTGAAAAAGTGACGATAAGCTTGAGAGTGACAAGATAAACTAATAGTGGATCACATACTTGCTTGTCAATACAAGTCCTTTAGTATTCCTTTGGGTATTCTCTGCTCACATTAGATGATCTTGCAGCTTTTAGGAATTCAGGATTACAGAAGGAAATCCAGAAGCTATAAAGACATTTAGCACCTAACAATTAAATGTTTTTCTATTGCAATTTGGAATATGGGTTTGAAATGTAGAAACATATTACCAAGGATCTTACAGTAAGTGCATGACAAAAAAACTAGCAACTTAACCAAAAAGTAAACAAAGGGCCAGGAGTTTGGCCTAGTGGTAGAGTGCTTGCCTAGCATGCACAAAGGCCTGGGTTCGATTCCTCAGTACCACATACATAGAAAAAAGCCGGAAGTGGTGCTGAGGTTCAAGTGGTAGAGCTCTAGCCTTGAGAAAGTCCAAAGACAGTGCTCAGGTCCTAAGCTCAAGCCCAAGACTGGCAAAAAAATAAAAAATAAAGAAAATGTGAGGAAAAAGCACAAAGGGGGGTAATTTACAAAGAGTAATTCACATGATGAAGTATAAAAACAGATTTATAAGTCACTAGCATTGAAGCAACTATGAATTAAAGTAAGTACCCCCAACTCACTAGATACATTAGGTTGGCAATGATTAAAACAATAATATTTCTTCCAGGTGCTTCAGGTAGAACTTGGGAAAGTGCATTACTGGTGAAATGTGAATTGTTAATCTTTTTGCAAAGTGAACATTTACACAAACAAAACAATAATACTCTCTAACAGCATCATTCTTAAGATTTTATCCCCTAGAAATACAAGCACCAACATAAGACTAGGTCCAAGATTTTTTTTTTTCTTCTGCAGCCTCACAGACATCTGATGAGTAGGCAAATGTAACTTAAGTAGCATTAGCAAGAATGAATTCAAGATGTACTAGTTAATTGAAGGATTTCTGAGAACTATATTTGGGGAGGTGAGAAAATTAAAATACAGAAACATGAGTGGGATGACCCCATTTTATAAAATAATAAGAATCTATATATGGCAATATAAACAGAGAAGAACATTAAGGAAGAGATGGCAGGGGGAAGTAGGAACAAAGGGGGAGGCTGTAATCTAGTAAAAAGGAAAATAAAACAATTTTGGGCCCAGCAAAAAGAACAAAATTACATTGAGTGAAACTGTTTAGTGTACATATCAAAATTGGAGCTGTGCTTCTCAGATCATGTCTTCCAAGTATCCTTGGAATCAGAGATGAGTCAACAAAACTGCTGCATGACAGGTCCTTTTCCTCTCTTCGTAGTGTCCTCCCAGAACCAGTATGGAGAGTATAGTGAGTGACATAGATGCCTGCGGGCAACAGATGGCAGCAAGGAAGATTCTCAAAAATTAAGGACTTCCTTGGACTAGATGAATGTATGTTGAAATGATACAACTAAACTTTATGAAAATAAATTTTACATAAAACAAAATTTAGGAGCTGGGGATGTAGCTCAGTGGCAATGCAAATGTTTAACATGTGCCACATATTAAGCATTTCTTCCCAATCACTCAAAAAAAGATTTAGAGTTAAATCTCAACTATTCATCAATTCAACAAACAACGAATCCTAAGTTGATTTCCAGCTAACTATGATTTTTTTGTTCAGTACTAAGGACTGAAGTCAGGGCCTTCACATCACTTGAGCCATGTACCCAGACTTATTATGAATTTGGTAGTATAGTACCTGTACTTCACAGCTAACTTTCATAGTATAATCTTAAAATGGGAACTTCTGCCTAGTCTGCCCTCAACTCAAATTCTTCCTTTGTTTCCAGGTAGCCAGCTACTGAACCAACTAAAATAGTAATTTTTTACAACATTTAAAATGCCATTCATTGTTTCCAATGGCTTTTCTCCTAGTTCTTTCTTTTTCCAGATATTCTCATTTCAATTGTTCACTGTGTCATCATCTTTTTTTTTTTTTGCCAGTCCTGGGTGTTGAACTCAAGGCTTTGGACTTTCTCAAGGCTAGAGCTCTACCACTTGAGCCACAAGTGTGGTACAGAGGAATCGAACCCAGGTCCTCATACATGCTAGGCAAGCACTCTACCATTAGGCTAAACTCCTGGCCAGTGTCATCATCTTTGTTACCCTTCTCTTATTTGATGTTAAGTTATCATTTTTCAACTTCCAAGAAGCCAGAACCAGTTTTTAGCTTCAGGAAGGCCTGTAACTCTGAGTATAGAGATCTTGTTTATCACTGTGAAGTATGATTGCTAAGTTGTGTGAATATGCTAATGAGGTTTTATAAATTGACATGAAATCAAATAGTATAAGGAGATGAAGGGAAAACCTGTCAGAAAAATGCAGAAACAGCAAGCGGCTCTGATGTGTGATCTAGAGTTTATGGTGGACATTACTAAGTACTTCTCATTGCTGAACTTCAAGCTACAGGACCCCAGTTAACATCTCATTTTTCTATTTTCAAATGTGAAATAATCTGAAACTCAATCAATGTTGTGGAACGTGCAATTTGAAAAGAATAATGCAGTGCATTTTTCCTTCTCTGGAAAGACAAAAGCTTTCCAGAACACTTGAATATACTACTGGTGAAGGCATGAAACTTGAGGCCTTTGATGACAGATGCACGAATGTGAATGCAAAGAAATGGAATTGAGCACCTGCGGTACACTGCTCAGTGTTGAACCAGCAGTTGTGCCTGATAACCTATAATATAAGATCAACTATAAAGTAATCATGAGGTGAAAGCTACTTACAACCACTTCCCACTGCTGGAGTTTTACAAACACTACATACCATGATGGATTTTCCACTTGCAGGGAACATGCACTGGAATATGCATACATGTTTTAATAAACTTACTGATGCACAAGTAGTTTTCAAAACTTGCCAGCACAAAGAGTTGACTGAGCTCCAAACTGACTGATATGTCAGTCAAGCAAGTAGCAACATCACTAATACCTACTCATATCTCATACCTTACTAAAGCGAAGCAATTCCACCAATCACACTGGAGTAAGTTAATTAAATGTTGGACCAAATATAGCAGGCTATTTTTTTTTGTCGGTTATGGGATTGAATTCTGGGCAAGGCTACTGTCCTACCCATGGGCGTGGGCAATGTCCCTGAGCTCTTCAGCTCAAGGCTTGAAGCCACAGTGTCACTTTCGGTTTTCTGGTGACTAATTGGAGATGAGTTCCATGGACATTTTAGTGCCCAGGCTGGCTGTGAACCGAGATCCTGAGATTCTCAGCCTCCTGAGTAGCTACAATTACAAGCGTGAGCCACTGAGCCTTTTTTTTTTTTTTTTTGCCAGTCCTGCAGCTTGAACTCAAGAGTCAGGGCACTGCCCTTGAGTTTTCACATTTCCCTCCTTTTCTTTGTATGTGGTACCAAGAAATGGAACACAGGGCTTCGTGCATGCTACACAAGCACTCTATCATTAGGCCACACAACCAGCCCTAGCAGGCTAATTTTTAGGTTGATAATTTTGTATGGTCAGTGAATGATGTTATAAATTTCTAAATAGCCCTTGGGAAAAAGAGTTTTCCCAACCGTGCTCTAGACTCATGAAGAAAAGACCAAGCTATGATCAAAGGTATAATTGCTACTAGATAGGACATGAGGATAGGACATACAGAGGGCTCTAGGAGAAGCTGGCCAAATCTTTCCCAAGAAATGAATAGGTAAGACTCAGCACTCATAAGTACACATTAAAGAAAGCTAAGACCTGGAGAGACAGTGATAAAGACTTTGTGTACCTTTCTCTTTTCTTAATTCCTAGGTCCCCAATAAAAAAATTATACTCTAGATAACTTTAAAACAATATTAGAAGAGCAAAAAAATCCAGATGTTTGGCAATAACAAAACAAATATTAGGGGTTCTTTATTACATAGGTTGGTTGTATTTAAAGTTTTTTTTATTTTTTCGTCAGTCATGGGGCTTGAACTTTGGGCCTGGCAGCTGTCCCTAAGCGCTTCAGCTCAAGGCTACCACCCTACCCCTAAGCCACAGCACCACTTCTAGTTTTTCAGTGGTTAATTGGAGACAAGAGTCTCATGGACTTTAGTGCCCAGGCTGGCTTTGAACTGTGATCCTCAGAACTCAGCCTCCTGAGTAGCTAGGATTATAGGCGTGAGCCACTGGCACCTAACATATTTAAAAATAAATGTTAATGCAATTTCATTCTTTTTCTTCATGCCCTCTCCTTTTCTCCTTTTGTGCTGGAGTTTGAATACAGACAGGGCCTTGTGCACACCAGGAAAACACTCTACAAAAAGCTACAATATAAGCATTATTATTATTATTATTATTATTATTGCCAGTCCTGAGGCTTGAATTCAGGGTGTGAGCACTGTCCCTGGGCTTTCCCAAGGCTAGAGCTCTATCACTGGAGCCATAGGACCACTTCCAGCTTTTCCTATATATGTGGTACTGAGGAATCCAACCCACATCTTCATGCACGCTAGGCAAGCACTCTACCACTAGGCTGAACTCCTAGCCCCTGCTGTTAAGTTTTGGAAGACTAAAGTCAAAATTAACTGAAAGAAGAAAATTAGTTACATTTGTTTTTTTTGTGGGTCATAGGGCTTGAACTTGGCCTGGGTACTGTCCCTGAGCTCTTCAGCTCAAGGCTACCACACTACCCTTGAGCCACAGCCCCACTTCCGGTTTTCCATGCTAGGCAAGCACTCTACAACTAGGCTAAGCTCCTGCCCCCATTAGTTACATTATTATATACTAGATCTCCTAATCTGTCCTGAATATATTTTGTATGCAAAAAACAGATTTCTCTGCAACCTGTTCATCAGAAATAAGTAACATCTTTAAAGATGACTAATCACATTCAGTATGGTGATCAACATTCCTATAATACCAGCTACTCAGGAGGTAGCTGAATAGGTGGCCAACCTTGCATAAATTAGAGGGCTCTACCCCCAAACAGTGAGTTGTAGCTTACAAATGATGATGAAACCCTGTGTTTAACCTTCAGGGTCCACTCTCCCTCCTCATCCCCCAAAACGCTACATCACCTTGCTACCCACCCAAGAGGTGAATAGGTGGTAACCCTCTCACAATGTGTTAATAGTTCAGCCTTAAAAAATTACTCTATAATGAAGGACAAATAAGCACCATATAAACATATTAAACAATTCTTTCAGAGGATTTCTGGTGCAAGGAATAAAGAAAACTTATAAAGAACAATCTCAATACAGTCTTCTAGTATATTATAACATGAAATTAAGTCAAAATGTCTCTATTATTATTGCAGCTATTATTATTTTATAAGTTATAAAGTGGTGGTAACTTCATTTTTAAGAATCTGGCATGAGACTATAACTTAGTTTGGGAAGTAATCCTAGTCAAAGAGCAACATGCTTTCAGGAATGAAACATGGCATCATTACAAGTAGACAATTACATTTCATTGTCCGGGGAAATTACTGCTGCTCTCACTTAAGGACAGAAGGTCAGTCTATTTTTATCATTTCACAAAACCTCAGTTACATAAAGAAGGGAGCAATGGTCTCCAGAAATCCATTATCATGATCAAAATACAATGGCTCTTGGGAAAGAAAAAAAAATCACCTATTTCCTCCTGAAAAGTTCTGAAATGAAACTGATTCCCTTAGTCTGGTTCGTGAATCCTAGGAAAGACAGGTAAAGGACGATTAGGGAAGGTGTCTCTGGTAAAACTCCTTCACTACTCTTCACCTGGGTTAGGTGGAACTCCAGAAGAATCAAGAGACCAGGTTCTTTTCCTGGCTGGCTGTAGCTCCCACCTTCCCCCTTTGAAGCCACTGGAACTAGGGCCCGGCCACACTTGCTTTGAAATGCAGGGACGGTGATACTATGTTACAGGTGGGGGAATTCAGGTTTAGGGAGGAGCAAGGACTTTTCCCAAGTCAAGGCTCTTCTCATAACCCAGTGTAGAAGCTCCTACTAACCCGTCGGTCTTCTCCAGAGAAGGAAATTACAACAGCAGTGCTCCCACGATCGCTCCAGGGAACTTGCAGGGCGCAGATGTGGGCCAGTCCGACGAGCATCGCTCCTCAAGTGCCAAGGGAGTGTGCAACGCGATTTCCACCCAGTAGAGACAAAGGGCTGGACGACGGCCCCCTGACTAGGGGTCCCTCGGTCCCCCGTTCTCAGTTCTCCCACTCTGACTGCGCGAAGCTGTCGACTGACCCTCCGCCTGCCTGCGCGGCCCCGCCAGGAAGTCCGGGCAGGGACCGGGGACGCGAAAAGCGGGGTTTGCACCGGGTTCAGCTCACCTGTCAGCCGGCCGCGCACGCACAGGACCGGCGGTCGCGCCCGCAGTTCCCGCCCAGGACCGACCCTTCTCGCCCGCAGGGGTCCTTTCCAGTTCAGGGCGTTAGATGTGCAGCTTAACCAGACCCCCGCTTCCGCCCCTGCCGCACCAGGCCATCACATGACTGAAGGCGGAGGGAGGGAGGGAGGAAAAAAAGGCTAGCGGGGGCGTCACGTGACCACACCGCGGGCGCCCGGTGATGACGTCAGAGGCCCGCTCGGCGCGTCGTAACGACTCGTGAAGCGGCTGAGGGAGAGAGTGGGCGTCTGAGAGGGCGAAGTTCGAGTTCCGCTGACTGAGGTAGATCGGGCGGCAGCCAGGTGAGGCAGGAGCCGGGGCGGCGGCGATGGCGCAGGCGGCGGGGCTGTCGGCCGCCTCGGGATGGTTCCTCAGGGGCTCCGGAGCGCGTGTCTGTCGACTGGAGTTGTGGTCCCGGCCATTTCCACGCCTGGGCGGTGGGGCCGCGACTCCGCCCGCTCGTTCGACACCTTTCAGCCCAAAGCGTGTGTGTGTGTGTGTGTGTGTGAAAAAGAACCCCGAGGCTTTGAGAAGGAAAGAAAATGAAAGAAAAAAGAAAAAGAAAGCTGCATGGACCTGGCTTTGACGGCAGGGGCGCGAGCCGGTGGTCACACAGGGTCCTTTCCTTTCGCCCTGATCCCTTGACGTGGGGATTCGCGGCGAGAGGGCGCGCGAGACACCGCTTTGCGGGACGCTGTAGGTGACCTGGAAGTGGTGGCATTTGTTGGGAGCCTGCTTTGCACGAGTCTGTTCCCTTCCCTCTAGATGAGAGCATGCCAAGCAGCATTCTGGTTCAAGGAGTTCCAGAATCGAGTGACAGGCATGAGCAAACGCTTGAAAGGTGTGTGCGTGTGTGTCAGCGACAGTGGACGCGGGGGTGGGGGGGACAAGGAATGAGGAGCCTTAGGAGGGAAGGAAGTATCTTGTGGGTGAGAGAGAGGAGGGTGGAGGGTGAAAGACAGAGAAACACACACAGAGACAGACATTGAGATAGCTCTGGGTGAAGTTATTCAAGGCCGCCGTATATATACAGTTCAGCATATTGTCTAAAAGGTTTTGCTGTATGATTACCGTGGTGCTATCCAGATACAGGAAAAAATGGAACATTAATAATTTACTATGCCCTCAGAGAATCTTCCTAGCTTGTCAAGAGAGGCAAAATAGTGTACTAAGCAAAATTTACACCCCCTCTTCTCAAGATCTCAGAAGATAAATAACTCCATTGTAAGTTTTCTAGGTGTGGGTATCCAAAAGATCAATGTATCCTGGGAAAGGATCAGAGGAGAGGTTGATTTAAACCAGTGTTTCTTAACTAGTGCCCTGTTGCCATTTTGCGCCAAATGTGTCTTTATAGGGCTGTTCTGCATATTCTAGAATATTTAGCAGTATCCATGAGCTCTTCCAGCTAGACGTTGATAGGTACTCCTATTTCCCAGCACGACAACCAAAAATGATTCCAGGTGTTGTTAAATGTCCCTATTAAAATAAACAAAACAAAAACAGAGGCTGGCAGTATAGCCTAGTGGTAGAGTGCTCACCTTGCATGCACAAAGCCCTGGGTTTGATTCCTGGCTACCACATACAAAGGAAAAGCTGGAAGTGGCGTTGTGGCTCAAGTTGGCAGAGTGCTAGCCTTGAGCAAAAAGTGTCCAAGGACAGTGCCCAGGCCCTGAGTTCAAGTCCCACAACTGGCAAAAAAAAAAAAAAGTTGTTTTCATTTTGGAAGCTGAAATTCCAGGACCCAGATGCTATCTACCAAATTTGGTGTCTGGCAAGGCCTTATTTTCTGTGGTTTTGTTTTTGTTTTGGTAATACTATGTCCCCACAAAGGGGAAGTGCAAGATAGCTCTCTGGCATTCTTTTAGTGGAACAATTCCATTCATGAGAATGAATCTAGTCACCTCTCAAAAGACATTACCTCCTAGAACCACTGCCTTGAACTTTGAGATTCATGTAGGGATTTCAGAGCACAGACTCCAAATGAATGTTAGGAAAGAAACATTCAGACAGCAGTGGGTGGGAATGGGGCAAGTGTAGAAGTAAAGAAGGCATCTTTGTGGTGCAAACAGATTGAATAAAAATTTGTGCTGGAATTTGGAGCAGTGTGAGGAGATTGCCAGCCAAAGCTTTTATGAGTTCCTATTTTCTTTCTGAGAAGAGTAGTTTTTCCCTTTTTGATTGTCATAGAGCTCACAGCAAGTTTGTGTCACCATTATACAACTTTCTCATGTTGTTGGTTTCCCCTCTGATTTCTGTGTTTTGGCCTCAATTTTTGAGGATTTGTATTTTATATTTTATTGGATGTGTTTGTGTTTAAATTGTGTAAAATAGTTCATTTGCTCTATTAATATTGTAAATAAATGTTCTCTTCCATAAAAATATACATCTTAAAAAGTGTCCATTGAGTTTTTAATTTGTGTTCATATCTTCTCCTTTGATATGAAATCTTAAAATGCTAGAAAATAACAATAAGTCCTTGTTTCAAAATCCAGACTTTAACGTATGTAACATTTTGCCTTAATAACTTTAGGTTGTGATTTTGAGATAAAATTTTAACATACATAAAGCTAAATGCCCCTTTAGATGACCTTCAGAACCAAAGTGGACGGATTCATTATCCTTCACTAAGACCATCTCCTTGTTCTTCCAAAGAATGATCCAATAGCTTTTCCTTGTCTTTTTCCCTGTTTGCCAGGCTAAGAGAATATGTCCTATACTTTACTGTGCTATAATCTGTCTCCATCATACTATTTTGTTTTCACCTGAAGTACTCTTCCTGCATAATCCACATTTGAAATATCATTTATATTCCAGCTTAAGTGCTTTATTTACATGATCATTATGTTTCCCTTCAATCAGAAATTTGTGGGTTGGGGCCAGGAGTGTGGCCTAGTGGCAGAGTGCTTGTCTAGTATGCACAAAGCCCTGGGTTGGATTCCTTGGGACCAGATACACAGAAAAGGCCAGAAGTAGTGTTGTGGCTCAAGTGGTAGAGCATTAGCCTTGAGAAAGCTCAAGGACTGTGTCTATGTCTTGAATTCTAGCCCCAGAACTGTCCCCCCCAAAAAGAGAGAGAGAGAGAGAGAGAGAGAGAGAGAGAGAGAGAGAGAGAGAGAGAGAGAGAGAGAGAGGAAGAAGAAGGAGGAGGAGGAGGAGGAGGAGGAGGAGGAAGAAGAAGAAGAAAGCAATTTGGGGGTTGAGGCCCATAGTCAGTGTTTTACCTGGCCTGCCTGGTGTTTTCTCTGTGCCAGGACTGCAGTTAAGATCCATCAGAATTAGAATTATGTAGTGGGGCCTGATAGATTATTGGGGCCCAAGAACTTGCATGCTGCTTGTTCAGGGACCATTTTAGGAACCATTTGGGGATGTTGTAGAATCTGTTGGCCTCTACCCTTTAGGAAGTAAAGAGAGGTTTTTGAGCAGGACAGCAACATGACTTATGCATATATATTTTCAATGGTTCATTGTGGCTGTTGTGCTGATAATTGGGTGGAAAGGGTAAAACTGGGAATGGGCAACAAGGTAGGAGGCTGTTGGAAGAATTGGGAAAGAAATTATGGGAATACACATGTAGTATTTTATGTATTCATTCTTTTGCCAAGATATTGTTAAATAGCTATCATGTGCTGCACATTGTTTCGGTCTTTTTGTAAACAAAATAGAAAAGTCTTTGTAAGGAATGTAGTGTCTAATTGGGGATTAGAAACAATAAGCATAATACACAAAAGAGTGTTGTTGGATAGCACCTTCTGCAAAGAAATATAACCACAGAGGAATGAAGTTAGGGAATGCCTGGGAGGTGTTGACTAGTGGGGTTGGGAGAGGGGGCTTACTATTTTATAGGGTGTCCAACAGCTGTCTTACTGTTGCATTGCTATCTGAAGGGGAGACCTTAGAGAAATTAGAATATGGGCGGAGGGGACAAATATCCTTCCTGACAGAAGCGACAGAAAAGGCATAGCTTTGAGATAGGACTGTATTTGATTTGCATAGAGAAGAGAAGGAGGCCCATATTCTTTGACATAGGATTATATTTGATTTGCATAGAGAAGAAGGCCCAGGTTCTAAAAGCTGGGGTACAATATAGGGAGCTCAGGGCAAGAAAAAGGAAGCAGCAGAGATAAGAAAAAGCCAGCAAGATAGAAAAACAACTAGGGAAGTAGGGAGTGGTTAGCTGTGAAATGCCTTTGCCTGATTGTTCTAGAAGGCCAGGGCTGCAGCAGTGACTTTGATAAGAGTAGTTTCAGCGTAGGAGGAAGGATAGAAACCTGGCAAGAAAGTATTCAAGAAAGAGTAGGAGAGGATTTGGAGAGAAATAGAGATAACTGCATTGGGGAATTTTGCTGTGAAGGTGTGCACAGAAATAGAGGTGGTATCCAGAAGGGAAGGTAGGAGGATGTTTTTCTTTAAGATGGAAGAAGTAACTGAACATTTGTTCCTTGTAGAGAATAGCAGAGTGGGGAAAATGAGTGTGTATGAAATCATGGAGAATCATTAGGGGGTAGGGGGATGTCCTAGAAAAGGAATCAAGGAAGAAAATGTAGTATGTGGAGGTGGCCTCACAAGCAGCAACAGTTGATTTAACAAGAGGGAGAGAAGGTAGCATATGTGGAAACTGAGGCTGGTAGGTGAGGAAAGAAGCCTTTGCTTCTATTTCATCAGTGAAATAGTAAAGGAGGTCTTGATCTTGGTGTAGATGGAGGAGGTGTTGGAAATTTATAGACAAAAGAATAATAGGGACATTTTTTAAATAAACTGTCTAAAGAGTTGTATACTCCATGTAACTTTATGTCTTCATTCTTACATGCCTTACTGTACTGTGATGTCCCTCCCCATTAAGTGTATCCATACAGATCAGTTCCTAAACATTTCTGGGGTTTGCAGTAACTCCCTGTTGTCTAATTAGTGTGTGTGTATATGAATATGTGTACATATACACATGCATATATACACATATGTTTATACATATACATGCACATATGTCTGTGTCTCCTACTGCATATTCCTAGTGCCTTGTATAAGTGACTAGCACAAGGAAGACGGATCAAACGAGAACAAAGAAAACAGTGCTTGAACATGAAAGTCTTTTGAGAGCTTATCTTATAAACCACTGTATTGCTTTCCCATGCTCAGAACAGTGCTTGGTACATACTAAATACTTGTTAATTGAATTATTTGAATGAGCTATAAGTTCCATCCCAGAAAAACCACAGGGACACACCTACATACAGGAGAAACAGTTTATTCCCAGTCAAGGCTAACAAGACCAATTCTCCCATGGGAGAGGGGGAAATGGTACCTGTCCTTTGTCCAGGATCAAGTTTATAGTCAAGGACTATGGACAGGAAGTAAGGGATGTCCTCTGCATGCCTGCGCAGCTGAATGCTAAAGATGGTACTGGGGAAGCTGGGGAGAGGTGGGGGGGCCTGATGGGGGGTGGTCAGGGCTTTCTGATTGTAATAGTTAACAGGTAGCATTCATTCTTGCTGCTAGGGGAAGTGAAGTAGCATTCCCTCATGCTGCTAGGGGAAGTGAAGTGGAAGGAAAGGCCAGGGCTGAAGGCCAGCTGCAGTTAGGCTTGGCCAGATCAACTGGTTTTGAGGGAGGGGCTGAGGATCTAAGATGGAAGGCATGCTAACATGAGCAATGAATGATAATGTTAAATATTGGCGATAAATTGACACCTCAAAAACAAAATCAGCATCTATGGCTCTCTGCATCCTCCCCTTTTTCTATCCTCTGTTTTTGAGTGAGTCTAAGGCTTGACATGGCCTTCAGTACCTAATTGTGAAACAAATGAATGACTAATTCAGAGGCAATATCAGAGGAACTGCAAAGGTTTAGGTTTATGTAAGACTAAGCTGGTAGTGAAAGAAAGGAGGAGATACCATATCTACTACACAACTTCCTGCTCTAGAGCAAGAGAGAAAAATCTAAAGCTAGTCAATTGTGTATTGGATGTCATGACTATTCCTTCCTGTTTTATTTCAGAGACATGCAGAGAGGCTCTCACCAGTCTGTCTATGGTCACATAGGGATTAAAGGACAGTGAACCTGAATTCATATTTTGTCTATCTGATTCCAAGAAAGTAATTTCCTTTTATGGTTCTCATGCTGTCTTAGGATCTTCCCTTCTATGTATTTAGCTTGTATGAATTCCCTCTACCTTCATAGTAGGTTTCAGTGAACTGAATTTTGAATGGTTTCTGAATTAAGCTGCTTCTTTCTAGGCAGCTTCACATAAATCATTTAACACTTAAAGAGTTGATGGTTTAAGTTACAGATCAGGGAGTGTTCAATATGAAGGTGTTAATTGCAATGGTTATAATGGATGAGCTAACAAAGTTCTGCTTTTACTGAATTTGAGATTTTATCAAGTTTCTAAACCTATCAATAATGTATCCTTTTAACTTTTCAGAATTCAAAATGATGCCTATCAGATAAATTAAAATTGTAAAATTTCAAAACCCTACTTTATTAAGCTTTTGTTTTCTTTCTCTCTCCTTTCTTTCCCTTCCTCCCTCCCTCCCTCCCTCCCTTCTTCCTTCCTTCCTTCCTTCCTTCCTTTCTTTCTGGAAAAAGCGCCATGAGCCATCTACTGTTTAGCCCATTCATGTGTTAGATATAAAGGAAACTTTTGGAGGAGGGCATTCTCCCTTCTTTATAAAAAGGAATATTGAGTGCATCTGGTTTTTTTTGTGGCTCAGATAATGGCACAATGCTTTGGTGTCCTCTCAAGTGGTACCAAAGGGTGGCATACAGCTGTTAATTGAACATATGAATGTTTCCCGCTGTACTAATTTCCTATTCAGTAATTATTCTGACATATAACTCTTGTTACTGTATTTGAAATTTTAGGTAATTTCAAGATGCCAGGGCGTTCCAGTACAAATTCAGGCTCAACTGGTTTCATATCCTTCAGTGGTATAGAGTCTGCTCTCTCTTCCCTAAAAAACTTCCAGTCCTGTATCAGCTCTGGAATGGACACAGTTTCTAGTGTTGCTTTGGACCTTGTGGAGACTCAGAGTAAGTAACTGTGTGTGTGTGTGTGTGTGTGTGTGTGTGTGTGTGTGTGTGTGTGTGTATCTACTTTGTGGAAATACTGTGTGCTGGCATTACTTTGGGACTGCTTTTGAGTACTCTCAGATCAATGATTTATCTCCTTCGGGTATCTGTTATCTTATTCAGCCTAACGCATAGAAATGTGCTGAGGGTGAAATGAGATTGACTCCGTCCAATGTGTTTACTGGCTATGTTCCACTAGGACCTGCTCTAGAAGTTATGGACAAACATGTTGATTCTGATACTCAAGAAGCATGCATTCTAAATTATATGACATATCTGAACTATAATGCCTATAACTATACATTATCATACTGTTGTTTTCCAGTTTAACTATACTTTGTTCCTACTTGTTTACCCAAGAAACTAAGCTTATTCCAGGAATACCGGCAAAGGAAGGGCTCTACGAAAGTAAGAATTCAACTTCGAAGAACCTTGCCTTCATTTATTCCTAGCAAATTTAGAAAAATTATATTTGCTTCTTTTGGATAGATTGTTTTTATTTTATATTTTATATGGAACCTGGGTGGTGATATAATCTGTGTGTGTGTGTGTTTATGACACTGGTTTTGAGCAATGTCTGGTGTGATTTGCTGTGATTTTTCATATCTGGTGTGCTATTTCTGGAATATTGTAGATTTATGTACTTGTAATTTATTGTATATGAAATGACTGGTGCTCACTTGATTTATTTTTTCAAGCTTTTCATTCTATGGTTTCAATTTGAAGAGTTTGCATTACTGTGTCTGCAAGTTCATCTTGCCTTCTGTGTCTTAATATGCTGTTAATTCTGTCCACTGAGTTTTAAATTTCTTATTTTGCTTTTTTTTCAGTTGTTGAAGATATATGTAACAAAATTAAATGGAATTTTTGGTTCCTGGTTTCCATTTCTCTCTTCAACACGTTCATATTTTCTCTACATTCTGGAGTATATGAAATGTGTTTACAAAAGCTGTTTTATTATCTTCATCTGTTAATTCTGTCATCACTTCTTCCCAAGGACATTAGTTGTGATTACCCCAGTGTGTTATTCTGTTGAAAGTTTACATTGCCTTCCTTTAAAAATGATGTTTGTTTTGGTGGATACTGAAGTAATCTATGGGTTGGACTGATCCTTTTCCTGAATGGTTTTAAGCTTTAGAGTTGGTTTAGTGTGGTTTTTAGGAGAGCTAAATTATCTGTGCTACCAAGTATGGATCTTTTTTTTTTTTTTTCTCTTTTCTGTTGGTAATGGTACTTTAACTCTGGGCCTGGGTGATGTTCTTAAGCTCTTCAGCTCAAGGCTACCACCCTACCCCTTGAGCCAGATTATCACTTCCCGTTTTCTGGTGATTAATTGAAGATAAGAGTCTCACAGACTTTTTAGTGTCCAGGCTGGCTTTGAACCATGATCCTCAGATCTCAGCCTTCTGAGTAGCTAGGATTATAGGCATGAGCCACCGTGCCGTGCCTGGCTAAATTATAGCCCTTCTGAGGATCTATTCTGAGACCCTTCTGTGTCTCTGAGGATCCAGTGACATACCTCTGCTCTGTATAGATGGGATTTGAATGTGTGAATTCAAGGAATTATTCACCTTCTAGCTCCCAGCAGAAGTTTCTCAGTATCTTAGGATTCAGCAACAGGCACTAGGAATTCTTGTACAAATCCCTGGAGCTCTGAATCTGCATAGCTCCTCCTACTGCCCTGTCTTTCACAGTCCTGCTTCCCACTTGTCTGACTTTCCTCAAATGCCAGTCTCAGTCTCCTCCTCCTTCCAGACTCATGTACTGGGCAGTAATTACAGACAGTTCTGCCATGCCTCTTGCCCCAGTTTCAAATGCAGTGGTGTCACATATTTTGTCATTCAGAGTTAAAAATTTATATCCTCCGGCCGGGAGTTTGGCCTAGTAGTGGAGTGCTTGCCTAGCATGAATGAAGGCCCAGGTTTGATTCCTCAGTACCACATACATAGAAAAAAAAAGCTGGACATGGTGCTGTGGCTCAAGTGGTAGAGCTCTAACCTTGAGAAAGTCCAAGGACAGTACTCAGGCCCTGAGTTCGGTATCCAGGACTGACAAACAACAACAACAAAAATTATATCCTCACCGGTTCTTCACAGCTAGCTGCCAAAGTCACCCATCAGTCTTTTTAGTGAGTGTCTTCTGAATGGTTTAATTTTGCCTATCCTGATGATTTGGAGTATATTTTTGGTGGTGATGGAGACTTTAGGCAGACCTGAATAAAAGCCAAAATAAAATTATGTTTTCAAAATTCATGTTGAAGACTTCTGTATGTTTTAGCTTCAGAGCTGTTTATATAATGTATATAGAATAAAAAGCATATATTAGTATGAAACAAATACTTTGTATAATTTAAATAGGAATGTAAACATCATTTTTCTTTTAAAATTCATTCTCTAGAACTGAGAGTGTGGCCTAGCTATAGATTGCTTGCCTAGCATGCACGAAGTCCTGGGTTTGATTCCTCGGTACCACATACATAGGAAAAGCTAGAAGTGGTGCTGTGGCTCAAGTGGTGGAGCTCTAACCTTGAGAAAGCCCCAGGACAGTGGTCAAGCTCTTGAGTTTAAGCCCCAGGACTGGAAAAAAGAAATTAGACTTTGTTCATTTTAAATAGATGGCCAAGTCTCAGTAAGCCTGTTAATCATACTTCACATTCAGAGTATATGCCATGAATAAGCTGACAGTTCAACCTGCAGCTCTAGCAGTTAGTTATATAGGCTCTTTGCTGAGAACTGACATTCTTTGATATGCAGCAGCAGTGATTTATGCATACATACCCTTTCATTTCACAGTGATGAAAGATGTGTAATGATTAAGCTTTAGTAAATTTAATAATAAATTGTGTTGGTTCATCAAAGACTTAAACTGTTCGCTTGATTTCAGTGCATGGCAAAGGATACAGTGACTTACTACTGTTGTGGTTTCTGCTAAGGCACCAGCAGTTCTTCCATAGTGGCTTTTGTACCACCAATCAAATGCCAACATAGTAACAAACAAAGCAAATAGCATTTTAAAGTTACAAAAATAATACTTTCAATATGAAAATAATTTTCATAAATATTAAGAGAGCCTGTGGGCCCCTGAAAGGATCCCACTGACTGGATTCTAGGAACCACTGTCTTATGAAAGTGAGCTTGAATGCTTAAGAAGAAGCAGGAGAAGTTCTCTACATGTAGTGAGAAAGTCTAGGGCACTCCAACTTCCTCACCAACTGGGTAATTTAGCACAGGGCCACTTAGAAAGCAGATTTTTATAAAACAAGTGATTACTTTGGTTTACTATAATTAAATATCCTAAAGCATAATTTACCAGTTGGAAAGTATTTCCAGATTCAAGAAATTCTTATTAAGTTTTCAAATAAATTACTATATTTTTCCTCCTCACAAGAATTTCTAAGTGTATATAGCAATTTGCAAGATAACAAATCAGAGCCAGTTGTAAATGAAATGTGTTTCTCTTGCCACAGACTATATCTAAATTAAACTATATAACCTTTCACAAATGCATGGCAAAATTTAATATTTAATTTGGTATTTCTCAGTGTCTTTAAAAACTGGCATGTAAAAGTCTCACTTGTGATGTATTTTTGTCCATTAAATAGTGTTCAGATCAGGGTAAGTAAATCTCTTTAGATATTTTTATCATTTTAGTGAAGCACTTTCTTTTGGCTTTTTAAAAAATATATGATATATTATCTGCAGTCATTCCTTCTATCCTATAGGAAGTTACTTCCACTAACTAGAACTTAATGCTCATTGACCAACCTTGTCCTATCTCTCAGGTTCTTTATGTATATACAATATACATATATTATATATGTAATATATATAATATACTAACAAATAGATATATGTAAATGTATAATTTATATACATAACCATATAATATGTGCTATAAATTTATGTGTAATATATAGTATATGATATATGTCAAACATATACATTTATATGTAATATGTAATTATATGTAAATAATGTATATTTGTTGTTACTCTAGAGGTGATATATAGAGTGATTATAGTACATGAGTCAGATAATGAGCACATTTCTTCTTTCCATGTTTCAGTTTCTACAGCATCTTATAACCACTGTAGTATTAACTTTTGTACAATTAGCTTTCTAGATTCCATATGTGAATGAGATCATATATTATTTGTCTTTTTGTACCTGGATTTTATTTAACATTGTGTATTCCAGTTCCATCCATGTTGTTGTAATTGACAAGGTATCATTCATTTTAATCCCTGAATAGTAGTTATTGTGCATATATTCTGCATTTAAAAAATCTATTCATCTATTAATGGACATTTATGTTGATTCTCTTTGTTTTTCCTCCTAGGACTTTGAAACTCCAGGGCAGAAAGACTTTATTTTAATCAGTCAGGGTGTTGGTTGGACTAGCTGCAAGTCTGATATTATGATGGCCATGGTAGTAAAAGTAGTAATATGTTTGTTACACAATTTCAGTGTGCTAGGTACAATGGTGTTCTGATGTGTGGTTTCTCCAGTGATTCTAACATTAATCTTGTGAAGCGAAGGGATCTGGCTAGGATCATGGCCGTTTTGCAGTTTCAACAGCAGATTTAACACAAGAACTCATGACTGGCACATAGCCCCAGACTCACAACAACATGCACATGTGTGCAGGTCAGGCAGCCTCCTGAGAGTCTGCCTTTCCCTAGCAGTTAAAGCTGACCAATGAGTTCTCAGCACAGATATTGAGCATCAGGAGCAGACAGTCTTTACAAGTTTGAACCCTTGTTCAGTTGGGAGACCTGGTGGTACTTACCAGTTGGGACTAGATATTCTCCAGTTTGAGTCTTTTATTTACATGTGATAACTTAGAAGGAAGCTATTGGGGGAAACTTTTCTAATAAGTTGCCCCTCTTCATTTGGTAGCTACTTGTTTGTCTTGCTCTTGGTCAAAGCTGTGTCTCCCATTTAGTTTGAGCAGATTCCTGATAAAGAAGGTTTGCCTCTGTAGGTTCAGACTTGTTAACAGCTTGCCTTGGACACTTTATAAAGTTATGAAGCTAAAGATAATATAATTTCTCTGCCTTGTTGTTACAGATGGAATTGAATATAGTTGTAGGGATGCAGTATAAACCTTTTAGGGCCAATATATTGTATCTACACTGTCTACTTTAGGCTTGTAATTGCAGAAAAATCTGCCTTTTGGGCCAACCATCAGCAGTCAGGTTTCTGCTTCCATTGCAATCAGTTGGAGTCCTAACTGATAAATGCTACAGGGAACCAATAGATTGTATGTAATAGTTATTTTATAGTTGGTTCTTTCAGTATCAAAAATTTTATTTTGGCTAGCAGTCATGTCTTTTTAGATCCAATTTCCCCCCCCCCAAAAAAATAAACATTATTTGCACAAGGGGAGTAGTTCACTGTGTCAACATGTGTACAGTGTATCCTGATGAACCTCATCCCTTCTATCCTTCTCCCCTATCCTGCTCTCTCTTCTGTTTTTTAGAAGGTTTAATTATATTTTCCTAAGTGCAAATAAGCTTCATCAACAATATTAAAACTCATTTACCCATTTTCAGCCTTTCTTTTCCAATGCCTTCTCCATCAAAGACTATTTTTCTGTTTTACTCTCCTGCTATTGATTATTTGATGATGATTTCTCTTCTTCATCCTTTTCCTTTTCTCTTCCTCCCTCTCCTTTTTCTTCTTGTGTATCACTTCATGATATTTCAGATCTGGATATGTTATGTTTTGCTTAGAATATCCTTCTCCATTGCTTTTTCTTACCCTCCCCTTCTAATTCCTTATTCATCAACAGCTTTCATTAAGGTTCCTTAAGCCCTCTTTACACACAGTTACACTTACATTGTATTTGGAAGTTATTCACCCTCCAAACTCTTAATTCCTTTTTTTTTTTTTTTTTTTGCCAGTCATGGGCTTGAGCTCAGGGCCTGAGCACTGTCCTTGGACTTTCTCAAGGCTAGAGCCCTACCACTTGAGCCTCAGCACCATTTCTGGCTTTTTTCTATGTATGTGGTACCAAGGAATCGAACCCGGGTCTTCGTGCATGCTAGGCAAGCACTCTACCACTAGGCCAAACTCCCGGCCCTCTAATTCCTTTTATTCTCACTTTAGCCCTTACTTGTCCAAGAAACTAAGTTTTTATTTTTGACATTTCAGGGTTAATGATGAGTAGGAAATAACCATCACAGGGAAAAGTTACATTTTCTTTGATGTTTGCTATCCTCACAAACAACTGACCTTTCACATTTGTAAGTTAAGTAGTTAGGAGAATAATTCTAAACCTGAGTGTTTCAGAGGTAGCATTCTAGTTTTACTCTTTCATATGTTGTAAATCTTACATTTTTATATGTAAAATATATAAAATACTTTTTACATTTCTATGTGTAAAAATTACTAAATATGAAAACTGAAAATAAAATTATAATATCTCATAACCCACCTTCATCAGCTTATTTTAGAAAAAAAAGGAGTAGTGGTTTCTGTTAAAATTCTTTGAAAATTTTTTAATGATTTGGTTGAAGTACCAGTGCCGAAGTACCAGTCAGCTGACTGGTAGACTTGATTTGTTTGTTTTAATACCGATCCTGGGGCTTGAATCCAATACACTGTCCCTAAGCAACAGTCTATCACCAGAGCCACAAGCCCCACTTCTGGATGGTAATTGGAGAAAAGATTCTCATAGACTTTCCTGCTTAGCCTGGCTTTGAACCATGACCCTCAGATCTCCTAAGTAGCTAGGATTATAAGCATGAGCCACCATCACTTATTTACTTACACAGGAAGAATTTTACTTATTTCCTATCAGTTTCACCTCTTCTGTCAACAATTCAACACATTTTATTTTGGCTACAATGATGATAAAAATAACAATAAATGCAAGAAATTAGTATTTGTCTAAGACTGATCTGGGAAGATGAAGACAGTAAGGAGGGGGAATAACAGAGTAGTTAATTGTTTTAAGCATTGTATACATAAATGAATATGTTAAAATTCCCTTGTACAACTAATTGATGCTAATAAAAATTTTTAAAAAAGAAGAAATCAGTTTTTGTGTTTCTTCTCAGCTTGTTTTTGTCAGTTGTGGGCTTGAACTCAGAGCCTGAGTACTGTTGATAGGACTCTTTGTGCTCAAGGCTGCCATTCTACCACTTGAGCCACAGTGCCACTTCTGGTTTTTGAGAGGTTAATCGGTGATAAGAGTCTCACGGGGACTTTTCTGCCCAGGCTGGCTTCAAACTGTGATCCTCAGATCTCAGCCTTCTAAGTAGCTAGGATTACAGGTGGTGTCGGGCTTCTCAGCTTTTATAACTGGAGCCAATTAGAAAAGAAAATATTAAAACTTTAAACTACTGAGAAAATTTACTTACTATTTTATCTGTAGCATTAAAAGTATAAAACAGATCTCATACCAGGATGTGGAGAAAGGAAAATCCTTGTACTAAACTACTGGTGGGATTGTATATTAGTACAACTATTATGGGAAATAGAATGGAGGTTCTTTAAAAAGTAGAACTTCTGTGTGGTCCAGTAGTTCTACTACTGGCTATATTTTCTGTCATATCAAAGTGATACTTGCACATTGCAGCGTTCACAGTGACTAAGATATCATATGTATCATATACATATGTGAATGTGTGTGTGGGGGGTGTATGTATGTTGGCCTCTTATGGGATCTTTGGCAACAAATGGACATATTTCTGATTGTCATCGTCTAGATATTGAGATGTTACTAAAAATCCTGCGGTACATGGATGCCCTTTGCACAGTAAGACCTAACTGTGCAGCCTAAAGTGTATATAGTACTGAGGTAAAGGTATGTAAATGTCTGTTCACATACATGTTAATTTTGGTAAGAAATACTTTCCACTTGGAATTTTTGAGATATGGGAAGTAGAAAGGCAAAATAGGCACATAATGCATTTTTATTGTTTTGCTTGCTGGCATTTAAAGTTTTTCATGCATTTTGCATTTCTTCATTTCCTTGTATATGCTAGCTGGACTGTAAATCCTTGTGAGTAAAACTGCTGGGTAGTCACTCACTGTGCCTACTCTCAGAGTCTAGCACTGGGTTTTATGTATGTTATTTCCTGTAAATGCTTACTAGTGGAAAGGCCAGTCAAGCAATTAAGGAATTTGGGTATTGGGATATAGAAACCATGGTGAATATTGACTCCATCTAGTTGAGGGGCATTGTGACAAATGAGCCTTCTCTCCCAAGGTCTGGAGAGCTGCTTGGCACACAGTTATCAGAGCACCACTGGACATGATCTCAAGTGAAGCAAATTGCGTCTGGTGGGAAGATTTGGTAAAAAAAAAATCCCTGAAAATTATAAAGCCGGTGTCTTAGAGGGGCTTCAGAGTCATCCTCATCTGCGGAGATTCTCGTACCTTGATTGATGTCTTAGAAGTGTGTGTAAGAGGTCACTGCCATTAGTATCTTGTTCCGGGTTGACCTGTACATGCCTCGTAATGCAGCCATTTACAGAGGTATCAAAGGAAGAAAAGAAAGGGAGCTGTCATAGACAGATAGCTTAAAGGTACATGTGGTAAAAACCACTGAAAGGTAAATCTTAAACCTTCCCTCTACTGTTGGGGAAATGGGACTCATTAAGTCCAAATAACCAGAGACATTCTAAAGTTGCATACTGGGTAACCCATACATGATCTTTCTTACCTCTTTTAAAAAACTGAGGGTGTCTAGCAGTAGTCTTTAAAGACAGCTTCCATAACAAAATACCTGAGTAATTGAATGAAGGTGTGGCAAAACTACTGAAAGATACCTGAGATAATTAACTAATAAAGAGACACATTTCCTTAGAAAGTCAAAGTCGAAGTTTTGCAAAATAAAGGCTGTAGTGGAAATGGATGGGGATGGGGTCAAGAGGTCAAGAGGGGAGAGGTGGGCAAATGAAGAGAATGCAACCAAGAATCCAATGTATATCCTACAAAATTAAGAAGAGTGGAACAATATAGGTTGGGATGAGTAGGGGAGGGATGGGTGAGATTGTTGAAAGGAGTGACATTAACCAAGATATACTAATAAACTGCTTTGTTAAATGGCAACACCTTAAAGATAAAAAGCAACTACTTAAAGATATATATATATATATATATATATATATATATAACATTTTTTTTTTGCACCAGTCTTAGGGCTTGAACTTAGGGCCTGGGCACTATCCTTGAGCTTTCCCAAGGCTAGCACTCTACCACTTGAGCCACAGCATCACTTCTGGCTTTTTCTGTCTATGTGGTACTGAGGAATTGAACTCTGGGCTTTGTGCCTTCAGGCAAGCACTCTACCACTATGCCACACTCCCAGCCTCTTAAAGATTAAAAAACAAAGACAAAACCAACAGACTGTAGCAGATACAAATCCTTGGATCTCAGTCTCCCCTTGTGTCCCTTGCGTTGCACATTTCGGATTGTTCAGTTTGTAGTTTTTGGTGTGAAGATTTCTTATATGCTGTGAGTCATTAAGCATTATTGAGTTACCTCATAGAAATGTTTGCTTATTTAACTAATAAATTCATAAGTGACATCTGAAAGGCAAAGAAAAGTTTTATTTTTGCTCCCAGTTTTGGAGCCCCCAGTGCACGATGAGTTTAGATCTTGTTCTATGTATTTGATGAGAGCACACCCTGGTGAGAACACATGTAACAGCAAAAACATTCCCCTCATTGCCAGGAAGTAAAAGAGGGAAAGGAATGGATCAGGATCCTCGTACCCTTTCAAGGACAAGTTGCCAACAACCTAAAAATCTCCAACAGAGTCTCACCTTCCGAAGGTTCCATGCTTCCCAGTAATTCTGTCAGTAGGTTGGTAAACCTTTACTTAGCCTTTTGGGGGACATTTAACATCCAAACTACAGCAACAGGTGTTAGTGATATCCTGGCATTCTTTGGTATATTTTTTCTGGTTTTTATAGCAAATACACAAAGTTTGTAAAAGCTGGTAAATAAGGAAAACTAAAATTCAGGAAACTCATTTTCCTGACTTAGTTCCCAGAGCTAGTAAAAGGGGAATCAATTGAATGGGCAAAGTTGTAATTTGTTAGTAGGTACAGTGACAGTGACAGTCCAAAAAAATCATTATTAAAAATTGTCAAATCCAGCCTTTTATTTGTCTTCTCATTTGTATTTTACCTCCCTTAAGTTTTCTGTGATGTATTTTCATTTGAAAAGGAAAAAGGAAAGAATAATTGTCGGCTTCTCAAGTGGGGGTGTTCTTACAGTGTTAGAATTAACTAGTATGCCTCCAGTTCTCAAAGTTTGAATTGACTGGGCAAAAAAGAAACTAGTCAGCATGAAATGTCATTGTTTTAATTTGCTGTTCAAGGAAGCTAGCCTTTAAGATCTTGATGGAGAGAAAGAGTTGAGTGAGATTTCCCAATTGTTTCATCTTGAAGACTTTATAATGTAGTGGCATAGAGCAATTTTACAGAGCAGCTGTGTTTGAAAAATAAATCAGCAGTGTTTATCCTCTGGTTTTTCATGTGTTCCTGGAGAGGCACCTTTCCTCAAGAATAAGTAATAGGCCATATCTCAGTACTTTTAGGAGAGAGTCAGTGCCTTCTCTTTGTTCCCTGGGGCTTTTCAGTTTTTTGATGGCTAGGTTTGATTAGTGTACTCAGTCCCCATTGAACTGTCTGCTGTGCAGAAAGACATCAGATGGTCACTTCGAATTTTCAGCATTTCATTTGATGTTTCTCAGGTTGAAACTGCTTATCAATTCTAAGTGGATCTTACTGTTACTTTCATCAGAAATATTTCCATCCAGAATAAGAAAAAAAATTGCCGTCCCAAATTAGAAGGAAAGAAACTCATTAATTTATAAACCTATATTTTTAAGGCTGCATTTAATTTTTCTATAAAAAAATCCCCACAATTTTCCTTATAGGAAAGCAAAGGTGCTTCAGAAACCCTGTGTAGTTTTAGTAGAACAGTTTGCTAGACCCTTCTTTGAATTTTTTTTTTTTTTTTTTTTTTTGCCAGTCCTTGGCTTGAGCTCGGTGCCTGAGCACTGTCCTTGGACTTTTCTCAAGGCTAGTGCTCTACCACTTGAACCACAGTACCACTTCATGCTTTTTTCTATGTATATGGTACCGAGGAATCAAACCCAGGTCTTTGTGCATGCTAGACAAGCACTCTACCACTGTGCCAAACTTCTGGCCCAATCTAGATCCTTCATTGACTTGTGGAGCTGGATTTATATTTCTGAGGAGTTTCCATATGAAGTAGTTGTTGATGCCACTAGATGGCACCAGAACACCTCTTGGAAGGCTATCATTGGTCTTGCAAAACCTGTTTCTTTATTGCAAAGTTTAGACTTAGGTACAACATAGTTATTAAATTACTAGATTATTCCAAATATATAAAAGTAAAAATGTTTCAGTCCTATCAGACAAGATAAACAATATTTTGAGGCTGGAGGCTTTTGGGGCAAACTGGAAACAGATGCGCCTCTTGCTTCATATTTGCACGTGACTAAGCTGGAAGAGTCCGAAATGCTGCTCACTTCCAATGATACAAGTTATTCCACTCAATTTACCAGTGATTGATACGGGACCTGTTAGAAAAGAGAAATATACATCTCAAGTGAATTGTAAGTGCAAATATTATTTACTAAATTGTTTCTAAATCAATGGATTAGGACTTCGTTGTTCATAAGATGTAAAAAACACTTAAAAGATTTGCACACATTGGTCACAAAAATACTTTGTCATTTTATACAGCTTCTAGTGAGCTGATTGTGTTCGGGACAGTTTTAGAGTGTCAGAAAATGTGAACTATGGTCCTTCTCCTACTGGCCTACTTTGTGAGAACGTTTAGTAGTGCTCATTGTAAGAGTTAGTGAGGAGGACTCATCGGCTGCTGTTAGTCTCCCTACCCTGCAGTTACCTTGGAGTCTCACTCCATAAATTCTCAACCATTCCACCACCTCCAGATTTTCTTTCTTCCTCTGAGTATAGCATCCTGACAATTGGCTTTGGTTTTTCTCATGATGGAATGTCTGGAAATAATTGCTTGCTTTTTCCTCCTCTTTGCTAAGCTTTCCTGTTGATGTTTGGATGTCACTTTTTGAAATAGTAAATGAGTCCCTTTTTTGGTTTTTAAGTAGAGTATGTATAGTACCTGGATACCATCTGGGTTTTTCTAGACTCTTTAAGAGTAATGTCTCTATTCTGCTTTTTTATCTTTGGAGCTGTGGCTTGGGTTAAGTTTCAATGACCTAATAGGGTATGAATTAGACTAATACTAGGGGAAATAAAATGAATTGGAGCCATTCAATTGGTATCCCTTGTTCCTTGGCTAGAATGAAAAGTGGCATAAGGCCAAGCAGAGATAACAGAAAACTCATGGCAGAAATTGACTGTAGAAGCATCAGATTGATTGATTGATTGATTTGCTAGTCCTGGGCTTGGGCTCAGGGCCTGAGCACTGTCCTTGGGTTTTCTCAAGGCTAGAGTTCTACCACTTGAGCCACAGCACCGCATCTGGCTTTTTTCTATATATATGGTTCTGAGGAATCAAACCTGGGTTTCCGTGCATGCTAGGAAAGCACTCTACCACTAGGCCAAACTCCTAGCCAGAGATTCATTTTTTAATGACATTAAATTTTTTGACTTGTAAACAGAAAGGAGTCTTTATTAGGTTGAAAGTTAACAAAGTTAAAACCAATACACCAGTTCGATTATTCTAGAAGGCATTTTATCACACATCAGTTTTCTCTCTCTTTCTGCTATTTGGAAATGAAATTATATATGTATTGTTACATAGAAGTATAGCACATTACTTGTATGTAGCAGTGTTGTTCAATAAAAATGGGGTATAACTGGAAATTTCTAAGTCCTCATTGCAATATTTAATTAACCTAATATCTCTAGTTCAACATGTCTTCAATATAAAAGTTATTAGGTTTTCCTTTTTTTTTTTTTTTTTTTTTTTTTTTTTTTTTTTTTACATTTTTGGCAGGGTGAATGCTAGCCAGAACCACAATATTAATGGTGGTTTCCCTGAATAAGGACTGGCTCCATTTCTTGTGCCTCTCTTGGCACCTGTGGCAAACGAATACTGCATGAAGGTTGGCATGTAAATGATTTGACATCATAGGGTAGTGAGATCAACTAGTTTTGTGATACATTGGCAGCTTTGGGGTGCATATTCAAATCTAACTAATCACTAATCATTCCTTTACCTGTCACACGGTTTGGTTTGTATTATGTTTTTCCTCAAATTGTTTAGCCAGCCTAAAATGAAAAATACATACTTCTGAGGATCCTACTTATATTAGCTTCTGCATGAAATATATGTTAATTTGAGCCCACATAACTTTCATAGTTTGTAGTTGTTTTTTCATAGATATGGTTAGTTTCTTATGGTATTGGGCAAGTAGAATAGGTTAAGCCTTTAACTTCAGCAGCCCATAGACTCCAGCTGCTGTAAACAATTTAAGCCTGTCAGCAATTGACCTTGGAAATGTTAATTTACTTGTCCCTGGGTGCTGCCTCAGGCACTGGCTTTTTCTCTGTGGGTGGGAGTTAGGAGCCTAGCTCAAAGAACTGTAGAGTTTTGGGGCAAGCTGGAAACAGATGGGCTTCTTGCTTCATTTTTGTGTGTGACTAAGCTGCAAGAGTCATATTCCTTGCATGAATTTCTTTTGAAGGCCTGTGGAATCTGACTGGTTGAAAGGCAGCTTCATTTCCCCTTGGGTCTACTCTTCCTTCTTTGGAATGCTTATCTGTCATAGAAGTGGTTGACCTAAAAGTGATTGTCATTTTCTTCACTATTTTCATTGTTAAATTTATTGAAAGAAGAATTGGAAGGTATCTTCTATTAAACCTTTGGTTTTGGATTCATTATAACTAACGGTAGTGTTCCATCCAGAATGAGGAATAAACTAAGTGAGGGAAAGAAGTTAGACACAGTGAGAAATTAGGGGCAGAGTGCTCTGTAGATGGAGGAAGGAGAATATTAACAAAGTTAACTTACTATCTGTTAGCTAGTAATGGCAGCAGTGATGGCTGTTACTTAAAGACAAAGATGTTGCTTTCTTCTTTTTTGGGTGGTCTTTGAACCCTTTACTGTACAACACTGATTCAGCATTCATGTGGATTTGTTAGATTTTCATTATTACTAAGTAGTTGTTAGCATATTATGTTGATCTATCACCAGTTACTTATTAGTCTATGCCCTCAAAATGTAATCATTTAAGCTGGCCCTGTGGCTCACTCCTATAATCCTGGCTACTCAGGAGGCTGAGATCTGAGGATCTATGTTTAAAGCCAGCCTGGGCACAAAAGGACCTGAGACTATTCTCTCCAAGGGTAGGGCGGTAGCTTTGAACTGAAGAGCTCAGGGTCAGAGCCTAGGCCGAATTCAAACCCCATGACCCCCCCACCCCCACACAAAAAAGGTAATTATTTAATTAGCATATAAGAAAATGTGTCATACAAACATAGAACTCCATGATAATGAATGATATGTTCCACCAGAGAAATTGTGGGTTTGTCTGTCCTAAACAAGAATTAATAAATGACTTTTTTACTTTATGACCTAACAACTTCATTTTGTATTTAGTATGCATACTTCTTTTGTAGAAGGCAACCTACAAATAGTTATAGCCACTAAACCTATTAATAGAGCGCCTGTTCACAGTGCGTTTGTGTCATTCTGATTGTCATATGTATTTGCTCATTTAACTATTAAAATAACATGGGATAAAGAATACCATTACTGCTATTTTACAAGCAAGAAAACAGTTTGATCAAGGCTGAATACTGTTTCTCAAAGGAATTTTTTTCTTTCTGATCAGAAATAATTTTTCCCCCTCTTGGACTTTCTCAAGGCTAGATCTCTACCACTTGAGCCTCAGCACCACTTCTGGCTTTTTTTCTATGTATGTGGTACCGAGGAATCAAACCTGGGTCCTTGTGCATACTAGGCAAACACTCTACCACTAGGCCAAACTCCTGGCCCCAGAAATAAATATTTTTTAAAGTATTTATTCATCTGGACATGGCTGGCTCACACCTTATAATCCTAGCTGTATTTAGGAGGCTGAGATCTGAGGATAGCTGTTTGAAGCCACATGGGGGCAAGAAAGTTCTGAAACTCTTATCTCCAATTTGTCACCTCCCCCCCAAAAAACATTAGCCAGAATTGGAGGTGTGGCCCAAGTGGTAGCTCCAGCAATGAACAGAAAAAGCTAAGGGACAGAGCCCAAGCTTTGAGTTTAACACACACATACACACACACACACTCAATCTACCAACTTTTATGAGTGTGACTTTTTTCCCTTTGCAATTACAGTAACCTATAATACAAATTGTCTTCTCATTCTGATTGCTACATCTCTTTTCACTGGAGGTAGTGCAGCTTTGCTGCCATAATAATGCCTGCAGATGAGAATTCCTTACACAAGCACTTTGGACAATCCATTGGGCTGAGTCTCATGATTAACTTCTACAGTTTCCTCACTGGGTTTTTTTTTTTTAAACTTTGTCTAGGATTTTATAAATCATAATTACCATTAATTGTTTCTATAGAGCTGTTGTTCATTTCTTTGCCTATGACCAAAGCATTTGGCATTTACTCTCCAAAAATGGTAGCTCTTAACTTCTGCTCACATTCTGTTGAACATAGCATACAAGAATGTTCATGATGTCACTGGTTTCATCTTTTCTTATACTGTGTAGCAATCTTTGAGAGGGATCTAAGGGCCACTGTGTATAAAATATAAATCTGTTGTCTTTGTTCATATGACTTCCTCTTCCTGGAATGTGTTTTCTCTGATGGAGTGCTTGTAGGTTATCTTGTCATCTTCAAGGCTAAGCTTCCTTGTCATCATTTTTCTACAGATATTCTTCTATTCCTTACCCCAACTGATCACTTCTTTTGTTTCTCTGTTTGCTGTGTATTCATCCACCCAAACAATACAGTACCTCTGTGACTTGTCTAAGCCTGCCTTCACACCATTAGATGTAGGGGCTTAAAAGATCATAGTATAGTCCTGTTTTCCAGCCAATATTTGGCACTGTGTTCTGTACAATCTTTGTTATACCTATCTTTTTATTCTATAAAATAAATCCCTGGGGGCCAGGAGTTTGGCCTAGTGGTAGTGTGGTTGCCTAGCACGCATGAAGACCTGGGTTTGATTCCTTGGTACCACATACATAGAAAAAGCCAGAAGTGCTGTGGCTCAAGTGGTAGAGCTTTAGCCTTGAGAAAGTCCAAGTTCAAGTGGTAGAACTGTCAAAAAAAAATTCATGAACAGTACATAAACAAATGATGTGATTTAACCATTAGTACACTGTAGTTCACTGGTTTGTGGTCTAGATAAAAGTTATTGTATGGCGGTCAAGCATAGTGGAGCATACCTGTAATCTCAGCTATATAAGAGGTAAAGATGGGAGGCTCCTAGTTTGAGATGTTTCCCCTCAAAAAAAAAAAAAAAAAAAAAGGAAATGTTAGCCAGAGATGGTAGTACTTCACTGTCTCACTATAATTTCAGATACATAGGAAGCAGGGGTAGGAGGATTGTGGTTTGAGGCCTGCCCTTGGCAAAAATGAAATCATAACTGAAAAACAACTAAAACCACAGAGACTGGGGATTTGAGGCACTGAGTTCAAACCCCACTACTGCAAATGGAAAGGCAGAGAGGGAGGGAAGGAAAAATCATTTATGATAATCTCATATCTATCTATAAAGCTGAAATTTTGCAAAAACAAAATATAAAGTGATACCCAAAAAGAGGGCATGGAGAAGGTAGTAATAATTTATGTATGTATGTGTTAGTAATTCATTAGTTTCTAGTAGAAAGTAAAATTTAATTAGAGCTTGATATGAGCCTTGACAAGTTTTCATGTCATGGATTACTGAAAAATACTGTAAGTTTCGTCTACTCAGATGTGTCTGTACTGAGTCGTATGCTTAATTTACTCTTGTATAAAAGCCCTTTGTACTTTTTGAAGCTAGTTACACAATATTTACTAACTTTTTTGTGTGTATATGCCAGTTTTGGAGCTTGAACTTAGGGCCTGGGCACTATCCCTGAATTTCTTTTACTCATAGCTAGCACTCTACCACTTGAGACACAGCTTCATTTCTAGCTTTTTGTTCTTCAATTCAAGGTAAGAGTCTCATAGCGTTCCCTGGCTAGGCTGGATCTCCAGATCTTAGCCTCTTGAGTAGCTAAGATTACAAGTATGAGCCTCCAGTGCCTGGGTACTATTCTACTTCATATCTACAGATAAAAATTATATCAAAAATGTGAAGATAGGGGCCGGGAGTTTGGCCTAGTGGTAGAGTGCTTGCCTAGCATGCATGAAGATCTGGGTTCGATTCCTTGGTACCACATACATAGAAAAAAGCTGGACGGTGCTCAGGCTCAAGAGGTAGAGCTCTAGCCTTGAGAAAGTCCAAGGACAGTGCTCAGGCCCTGAGCTTGAGCCCAGGACTGGCATAAAAAAAAAATTAAAAAAAGTGAAGATAAAACAGGTTTCACAGATTTACAGATCTTATTCTAGATCATTTTTTCCAGTAACAATCTTATAAAAATGAAGTAGACATTTGACAGGCAAGAAACGTGAAGCCACAGGGTTTAAATGACTTGCCTTAACTTCCTTTGAGAGTTGGAGGCCAGCTGGGGCTATATATTAAGTTCCAGATCTGTCAGAGCCACATGGCAAGTTCTCAGCTAGACCAAGTTACATAATTAGGCTTGGTTTTAAAAAAAATCACAGTGACTAGGATGGTATTCAGGTCTAGAATGGCAAGTGTGATGTTGTGCCGTTGAATGTTAGCAGGTGTACATATGCACACACATGCGCATATCTTGTGTATGTCAGCTTATATCATTACCTTTGCATGTGTAACTATGATGTTTGATGCATTAAGTAAAGAAGCTTTCATTATGGGATGCCATTTTGCTGTAGTGAAATTTATTTAACCACTTAAGGGGATTTAATCATTGTAACCAAGTTTTCTTTGTAGTCCCTCCTTCAGAGAGTTAATCACTCCCTGAATTAAATTAGTTTTTTGGTTGCTAAATTTAAAAGTAATCTAAGACATATTTTACATAGTCTATTATTCACCCTTTGAAAGTGTACTGTTTAGTATTTTTTTTTAGAATATTCATAGATATACACAACCATCATCACAACCTTTCACTTAAAACCAGAAACGCTGGCTGGGCATGGTGATACATCCCAGGACTCAGGAGTCCGAGACAGATCAAGAAGTTCAAGGCTAGCCTGAGCTACGTAGTTAGACAATATTTCATAAGAAAATTAAGAAACAAAAACAAAGATCAAAGCAAAGCAAAACCCTGAAATCCCTAAGAATTCCTACCCCCTTTAGCTATCTCAATCCTTACATCTTCTCTTCCCTCCTGTCCTAAGAGCTAATCACTTACAGCTACTATAGCTGTAATATAGCTGTAAAATTGCCACTTTAGGACATTTCTTATAAATGGAGTTATACGTGGTCTTTTCTGTGTGAGTATATGCCTACACTAGAATTTAAAGTCAGGACCTTATATTCTTGTTTAGCCTTTTCTACTCATGGCTGCTGCTATACCATTTTAGCCACATACACCTACACTTTCATCTTTTGTTTCTATTTTTGTTTTGACTACTTAATTGGAGATATGACACTAAAGTAATTTTCTGCCTTGCCTGATTTTGAAACTTGATCCTCATATCTCAGCGTGAATCCTATAATTGTAGATGGGAGCTGCCAGCTCTTATCTGTAATATGTTATCTTGGGTGACTGACATCTTTCACTTAGCATACTGTTTTTAAGATTCATTCATTTTTTTTGTAGCATCTATCAGTCTTTTTTTTTTTGTGGGGGTCAGGGGGCTTGAACTCGGCCTGAGCATTGTCCCTGAGCTCTTCAGCTCAAGGATACCATCCTACCCTTGAGCCAAGCCCCACTTCTTGTTTTCTGGAGGTTAATTAGAAATAAGACTCTTAGGTCCTTTTGTGCCCAGGCCGGCTTTGAACCTTGATCCTAAGATCTCAGCCTCTTGAACAGCTAGAATTACAGGCATGAACCACTGCACTTGGCTTATCACTCTATATTATTTCTCTTTATGACTGAATAATATTTCATTATACGGACATGCCATATTTTGTGTGTCTACCAGGTTTTGTTAGGCAAGTCCTTTTTGCTCTTGTTTTTCAGATAGTTTCTTATTGGATGATCTTGAGCTATGATCCTCCTATCTTTACCTCCTGAGTAATTAGGATTATATCATGTTCCACCATGTCTGGCTCTGAAGCACAGACATTTATAATTTTGGAAAAGTGTTAATTACTTGTCTTTTATTGTTCATGTTTTTTCCTTTTTGCCAATGGGCTTGAACTTGGGGCCTGAGCACTGTTCTTGGGCTTTCTCAGGATTAGCCCTGTAACACTTGAGTCATAGTGCCACTTCTGGCTTTTTCTGTGTATGTGGTACCAAGGAATTGAACCAGATCTTTATGCTAGGCAAGCACTCTACCACTAGGCCATGTTCCCGGCCCCTATTGTTCATGTTTTTTTTTTTTTTTTAATTTGTTGGTCGTGGGCCTTGAACTCTGGGCCTGGGCGCTGTCTCTGAGCTAGCTCTTCAGCTCAAGGCTACCACCCTGCCCCTTGAGCCACAGCCCCACTTGCTGTTTTCTAATGATTAATTGGAGATAAGAGTCTCTTAGTCTTTATTGCCTGGGATGGCTTCGAACATTGATCCTCAGATTTCAGCCTCCAGAGTAGCTAGGATTACAGACAGGTGTGAGCCACTGCTTCTGGCTCATATTGTTCATGTTTTTGTGTCGTATCTTAAAATCCTTTGATAAGCCAAAGGTCATACAGACTTAAAAGTTGCACAGTTTTAGTAATTACATTGATTCTGAGTTTTTGTATGGTTTGAGTTAAAGATCCAATTTGTGTGTGTGTGTGTGTGTGTGTGCTGATCCTGAGCTTGAACTCAGGGTGTAGACACTGCCCTTCACCTTTTTTGCTCAAGGCTAGCACTCTACCACTGGAGCCACAGCACTACTTCTGGCTTTTTGATGGCTAATTGGAGTAAGATGGGTATAAGAATCTCTTGGACTTTCATACCCAGACTGGCTTCAAATCACTATCTTCAGATCTCAGCCTCCTGAGTAACTAGGATTACAGGCAGGACTCATCAGCACTGGCCAATTTCATTGTTTTGTGATTATCTGATTGTCCCAATGCTTTTCATTCTCCCATTCAGTAAGGGGCCTTAGCCCCTTACTGAAATCAGTTGACTGATACCTAGGTTGACTGTTAATTCTATTCCATTGATAGAATCCTGAATATTTATTCTTATACTATAGTGTGTTTTGCTGTTACTTTAACAGTTAAAAACTGAATGTAGTATGTAGGAAGTGTATGTTTTCCAACTTCTTCAAGAATGTTTTGAGTGTAAGAGTTTGTTGAAATATACTATGTATTTTAGGTTCAACTTAATCAGTTTCTGTATTGTTTAGCTTGTAGGTTCTAGCACAAGACAGAAGGCTTCTGAATTAGAGACAAAGGTCTTTATTTTCTCACATCAAATAATGATTGTCCTACTGCCTGGAATTCTGGGTTAATAGTGTGAATTAGAGATCAATTTGGGAGAGTATTGACATTTTTATAGTATCTTACCTATCCATGACCACAAGATGTTCTTTAATTTATTTCAACAGTATTTTGTCTCTTTTAGAGTATAAATTTTATACTCTTTTGTTAAATCTATTCCTGAACATTTAATTTCTTTTTTGATGTTATACATGGTGTTATTTTAAGTGATCTTTACATTGTGCATTTCAAATGCATATAAATACAATTGAATTTTGTATATTGATCTTAGATTCTGGGATCTTGCCAAAGTCATTTATTCAATTTGTGAGTGTGTGTGTGTGTGTGTGTGTGTGTGTATGCGTGTATACTCCCAGATTTTCTCTTCCTTGTCATCTATTTAGCTTACCTTCTGAACTTCCCTGAGTAGATCAAGGTCTGTAACATCAGTTGGAGGTCTCATTTACCCTGTACCATCCTAGCATCTTCTGTTGAGAAAGCGTAACATGTTGGTTAACACAGTTCCATGTGTCATGTGTAATAAATAGTAATTTTGAGCTGAGAGAAAATTAACTGATAACTGGCACAACACAGCAAAAAAGCATGTGAAATTAAACTGTTGAGGTGCTGTGACAACTGACCAACTTTTTTTCAGAAACATTGATCAGCAGGAAAAATTTCATGTAGTAGTTAATAACCTTAAAGATGAGTAGGTGTTCCCTGTAGAGTGGGGGAGTGTATTTCTGAGGGAAGCAAAGATGAGGTGTGAAGAACTTGTGAAGAACTGAGAATAGTCTGTGATAGTCCTGTATATGAAAGGTGACAAGTTCATCTGCCACAGTCTATGATAGTCCTCTATGTGAAAGGTGACAAGTTCAAAGGCCAGTTTTGTGAATTCTGGCACAGGCAGGAGGCTTCTGAATTAGAGACAGGTCTTTATTTGTTTTCTCACATCAAGTAGTGATTGTCCTGCCGCCCCCATGCTCCAAGACCTAAGGGATGATGTAGAAGGGCCCTGAGGTTACTGAAGAGTCACAGCTCATGACACAGCTGAGGATTTTTTAACAAGCTGTAAGCCCACCTGATCTTTGCCCAGAAGGAAGATGTTATCTGTATCCTTTTGCCTTCTCCCTGGGAGGAGACATTATCTCAGTCTTCTAGAGTTTTGTTCATTACACAAACGCCAGTGTGTCTAACCCAAGAACTATTGTTTACTTGTGCCTGGCAGATTCTGGGACCTGCAATTCATTCACATGGAGATTGACTGTACTTTTAGCATGACTGCCTTCACAAGATGACAGTTATCTCAAGATGCAGGAAAGCCAGAGTCACAGTCTCTTTCTTCTTTCCTTTTTTGGACAAGAAGGAGTGTATTCCTGTAGTTGGCTAGGTGGAATAACCTTGGGCTTTCAAACCAGGTCTAGAATCCAGACACTGGGTTCAAACTCAGCTCTGTCAGGTATTAATTTTGGTTTTCTCATGAGAATATTGCTAACTGGTAACTTACATACTTAGGTTAGTAAATACTCTATGACCACATGCATCTTTACTTTTGCCCTTACTTAGGGTGGATGTGAGAATTGAATAATGTATATAAAATAGTTTTTATATACATTGTAAATTACATTTTATAATTGAATATTGTAAACTAGCAACTTAATTACTCTCATGAGTATTAGCCATGTGCCCACACACATTTTTTTGTGTTATTTAAAGTTGTGAGAAATTATATACACATATAATGGTTTTTGTTATGCTTGGCACATAGTCTTCACATTCTATTGGTCGGTTGTTGTTGTTATGTATGGATCCTTTGCAGTTGAGAAAGATGGAGTTTTGGAACCTCTGGCTGAGTATTTTTTTTTTTCAAAATATAGACAGCCTGAGTTAAAATGCAAGTTCTGCTCTTCACCAGGTGCATAAGTTTGCAACAATTACTTCACTTCTTTGGGACTTTTTCTTTTCTTGTATGTAAATTATAGACATGTGTCCTTTTCATGGCTGCTCTTGGTTTGAAAAACTTATAGCTTGTTGCATAGAATTTACCTTTAAGAGGGCCGGGAGCTTGGCCTAGTGGTTAAAGTGCTTGCCTAGCATGCATTAAGACCTGGGTTCGATTCCTCGGTACCACATACATAGAAAAAAAGCCGGAAGTGGTGCTGAGGCTCAAGTGGTAGAGCTCTAGCCTTGAGAAAATCCAAGGACAGTGCTCAGGCCCTGAGCTCAAGCCCAGGACTGGCAAAAAAAAAAAAAAAAAAAAAAGAATTTACCTTTAAGGTAGGCTGGTCGCTTATAAATTCACGCTTTGTTGTAAAGGAATTAATAGCAAGCCAAACTTACAGTGTATGTGTTATTGTGAGGGTGGGGAATGGCATTGAGAATGTGTGTTGAAGTCAAGGCAGTACATGATAATGAGAGCCAGCTGTGTCATGTGTGCATTGGGGGAGCATTATCCCCTTGGTAGGCAAAAGTGATGCGGTTTAAGAAGCAGAAATATGTTCTAGTTTCAGAAAATTAGTATGAGATTTCCTTTGAAGTAGAAAAGAAAAGCATCCCTTTGAAATAGATGAAAGTAGATGATTAAACTAGTTAACAAAAGAAGATTATATAATGTATTACATAGAAGTTTTAGCTTTTGCTAGTGTTCTGTTCTATTGGAATGGAACCTGTCTGAATTCTTTCTTAGTTCTGGAGTTTGTTATGTTGAAAAGATTTACCCTGAAGCCATTTGTGATAGTACAATAGGAGGCTTGAGGAGGAAAATTGCAGGTTCAGTGCCAGCCTAGGCTACATAGTAAGAATCTGTCTAAAAAGCACAAATATCAAAAACAACAAAAAGCTGAATGTATGATTAAAGCCTGTAAAGTTAGCCACTTGGGAAATGGGGTTGGCATGGGTGGCAGTTAGATTGTGGCAAAAAGAGGCTAACCTGAGCAAAAAAAAAAAAAAAAAGTTCATGAGCCTCTATCTTAACTGGTGGTTGGGTACAGTGGTGTACACATGACATCTCAGTGACAATGGTAAGCACAGTAGAAATACTGAAGTGAGTCCCTGTCTGGAAAATAACAAACCCCACCAAAGAGCTGGAAGCATGGCTCAAGTGGTAGAGTATATGCCTAGCAAGTGGGACACCCTGAGTTGTCTCTAGTACTGTTGTCAACAATAGCAACAACATTGCCTCAAGTCTTATCTTTGTGCTTTCTGTGTTAAACTGAGCGTTTGGGGATCTTGGCTGTAACTTAATAATATTGAAATGGGTAGTGATGCTATCAGCAACTTACTTTTCATCTTCCAATTTCCAATTTCTTTAGGTAATAATTGAGAAATAAAATGCACATTGTACTTCTCTAAAGAACCGAACAAGAACCCTGTATCAAGTCATTGTAATACTCAGAAACTTTTAGATCAAGGTGGTTGTCAAGGAAGCATATATTTTAGGTCCACAACTATGAAGTACTTTCTTTTCTTTTTGCAGTTTTTCCTTAACTGGTTAGTGATTTATTTTCACTTGTATATTTGACAAGATTTACGTCTTTACTCCACTGATATTGTTTTTGCTTTTCTTTCTTTATCACTCTTAACCATATCATTAAATTTATGAACAAATAAAATCATATACATAGTCTGTTCCTCACATCTTAATGCAGGTGCAGCACAAGCAGAGCCCAGAACTGTCATATGAACAGAGATTTTCATGTGTTATCCTAGGTTTATTTTAATGGTTTGGGTTGATTGCAATTGAGCAATATATATATATATATATATATATATATATATATATATATATATATATATATATATATATGGGCGTCCCTCTCGGACGTCCACGTGGCGGGGGTAAGATGGCGGCGGAGCCCACAAGTAATGACACAGACCCGGAGATCATGACTCTTGGCCCAGCTCTAAATTTATTCCAAAAAGCGTGCTAGCTAAATACAGATCCAGCGGTCCCATGCGCGTCATCAAATAGGGACGACCGTCAGCCAATGGTGTCCTGAGACATGCCCCGCTTGCTCCAGGTGGGTGGGGCCAGGCGCCCTCTGGCTCCTGCTTGCGGTCAGGTACACATACTTGTGTATGTGATTAAGGGCAGAGGCTGATCATATGGCCTCTCCTTGTATCTTGGCTTTCTCCCAGTATGGTCACTGGGTTCTAAGATGAACGCCGAGGCAGAAACTGCCAGAAGACCTAGAGTCTCATTTTCACTGTAGCTAGCTATTTAAAGCACTGAAAGGGCCAGCCTCAAATCATGGACAAAGACATAAAATGCTTCCTGAAAGGGTAGCATTTACTTGAGGACTGAAGGGACAAAGGTATGTTTGGAAGCCATAAAGTGTGCCAGACACGAGAAATATTTTCTAAGATGGCATATTACTTCTGCTATTGCTACTGAAACAAGTTTCCACAAAACAAGTGGCTTAAAATAGCACAAATTTTAAACATCTGGTGGGTTTCACTGGGCTAAAATCAGGGTATCAGCAGGGCTATATTTCTGGAGGCTCTGGGGAAACTCTTTTTGAACTTGTATGTTTTTTGTTTGTTTGTTTGTTTGTTTGGCCAGTCCTGGGCTTGAGCACTGTCCTTGGGCTTTCTCAAGGCTAGAGCTCTACTACTTGTGCCTCAGCACCACTTCCAGCTTTTTTCTACGTATATGGTACCGAGAAATTGAACTGGAGTCTTCATGCATGGTAGGCAAGTACTCTACCACTGGGCTAAACTCCCCGCCTCTGGCTTTTATTCTTTGATTCATGGGCCCTCTCTTCTTCATTCAGTGGAGTTTTTCTTGTTCGCCATCAATGTGATATTGATGCTGCAGCTTTTCTCTTTCACTTATAAGATGTTTTGGGGATATTAGATCCTGGGGACAATCCTGGGTTACTTCCCTGTCCTCAGGTTAGCTGATTGGCAGTCTTATTTCTGTTTTGCCATTTCTTATTCCCCTTTTCAGTGAGCATCAAATACTCACATAGTTTGGGGTTTTCAGTATGGATATCTGGTTGGTAAAGCATTGTTTTGCATACCACAGATGGAAGCAGAGACAGGAACATGGGTTTCTGCTTTTTGGTGTTTGTGGATTTTTGTGCCTGTCCTGGGCTTGAACTCAGTACCAGATTGCTATACCAGAGCTTTGTTGCTCAAGGCTAGTGATCTACTACTTGAGCCACAATTACACTTCTGGCTTTTTGGTCTCATATACTTTCTTGCTCATTCTTTGAATCATGATCCTGAGTAGCTAGGTTTACAGGTGTGAGCCACTGGCATACAGCAGGAACATGTTTTGAAGGACTGATGAACAAGTTCAGCTTTAGACATACCTTCCCAAGGGAGTGACCAATAAAAACAGGTTTTTTTTTTGAGCTTAAGTTACAGATTTGGAAGTAGGTAACACAAAGGAAGCCATGGGATGAATGTATTTCATAGAAAGCATGTGTGAAATGAAAAGAGGGTCTGGGCTAGGGTGCTTATGGATCCAGGACAGTTAATGAGGTTGAGGAGTATCCACTGGAGGATGGGTGGAAATATAGAACTTAGTAGTCCGTTTGTTTTCTCTGAAAGGATGCTTAAACATTTTTATTTATACATTGCTATGACAGATGAGGAACCCACAGGCCAGAGAAATAAAGTAACTTGTTTGAGATGACACTAGAAGTAATTTTTAATTCCTACTCAGTTTATCATATTCTAGCCTGGATCTGTCAGATCTTTCCCATTTTGTGTGTGACAAGAAGCTACTATGTTTCCTAGGCTGGCTTTGAACTGGCCTCAAGTAATCTTCCTGCCATAGATATCAAATTAAAAAGTGTTGGACAGAGATTTTGGCTCTGTGTGTGTGTGTGTGTGTGTGTGTGTGTGTGTGTGTGTTTCCCTCTGTCTCTCTATTCCCCCCAACCTCTAGTTTATTTGGTTTCCTAGGACTAGTCGAAAGAAAGTTCCTGGAATAATGTTTACTATATTATTTATGAGTAAATAAAATTCTTCCTACTAATAAACAGAGTTAAAAATTATTTATAAAATGGAGCCTTTCCGAAATATAGTTTGCCTTCTTTTGCAATTCTTTAGCCTTTCCCTTCCTCCCTTCCTCCCTTCCTCCCTTTCTTCTCTCCTTCCCTCCTTCTCTCCTTCTCTCCTTTCCTTTTCTCTCTCTCTTTTCAGTATGAGGAGTCAAACTCAAGGCCTGGCATTTGCCAAGTGAGTGCTCTACCACTTGAGCCATGTCTCTAGCCCTTTAACTTTTAGTTTGTTTTAAAGATAGACTCTCTCACCAGCTTGCCTGGGCAGCTCTTAAATTTGGTCCTCCTTCCTTTGTTTCCTGATTATAGGCATGTACTACCATACCTAATCCCCTTTCTCTTTTATTGTTAGTATTTTTAATAGCCCTTTTACTTTGGAGCATAGGGGCAGCAAAGTGAAACTGGATAATCACTGCTTGATGTGAGAAAATTAATCAAGACCTATGTCTCTGATTCAGAAGCATCTGTTTTCCGCTAGCATCTCTGAAACTTGCAGACAAACTTGTCAACTTTCCTATAGAGGAACATCTTAGATCCTTCCAATGGAGTCTGTGCCAACAGAATATCTTCAGTTATTTCTAAAATTTTTTTAAAAAGTGCTTGGAAACTTTACCTGAGGGGAGAGCGATTCTGTCTCTTTGAAACTCATAGAAAAGTTTTTTAGGCTTTAGTGTTCAGCATTCGGCCTTAGAAACTTCTGGGGTTTAAGTAGAGCCCAGGATTCTGTACTTGAAGCAAGTATTTCAAGCAGTTTTGATACATTTGACAGTTCTACAAATCCAGTCCCTGATTTTGTGGCTACTTACTGAATTACAGATTACTTTTAATATGCCCTGATTAGAAAGCCAACATTTCAAGTAATATTAGTAAAAATATAAAATTATTTGTTCTATCTTGGGGTCTGTGCTAAATGCTCAATTGCAGTTATCTAATTTGTATTAAGAAGATATTATCTTTTTTTAAAAGAAGAAATTAAGAGTTTAGAAATTGAGATTACAAAAGGTTCTTAAATGGTAGATTCAAATTTAAAACCCAGGCAAGTATACCTCCAGAGCCTGTTGTTAGCTGACAGTGTGAACACAGCTCTAGGGGATTCATTCCCTGTAGCCTGATTGTTTCAGATCCAAGAGAGAAAGAGACTGTTTATCTAACTCTCATTTTTGTGTTTCATCAACTAAAAATACATGTTTGTATTCTTCCGTTGGAGAAGTTGTGTGATAGCAGGGCTCCTAGTCAGTTCTACTAAGAAGCATCTATATTAAAACCATTTCTAAATTATGAAAAATAGATAAAACACTTCAAGTAATTTAACAATGTCACATGAATGTAAATGTACAGTATCAGAGAACATAAGTAAAACCACAGCTTTCAACATTATTAGACTTGAAATTAGCTTTAGAGGTCATCTATTCCAATTTTTCTTTAAAATGAAGAACTGAAGAACTGAGCCCCAGAAATATTATTAACCCAAAGTCTGGGAACAAATTATTGACATTCCCAAATGTCCTGATTTAATCTGATTTTGTTTCTACTTGGATTCTGCTTCTATTTTCCATATCTTTAGGAAACACTTAAGAAATTTATTAACTAAGCAGTTGAGATTCATCCATTTAGGTAAACTGAATTAAGAGTTGCAAAGAGGTTCACTGGAGAATGACAATTTCTGGCTTAAATTAGAAGCAAATCTAGCAAAATTTGAAGGAGTCCAATTGAGTGCTGTTTCAAAAATAGATGTGAGTAAATGACTAAGATAGTTAAGTAGAAAAGTTTATTTTAAAACAAGCATTTTGTAAAAGGCATTATTTATGGGACATTTTATTTCCAGCTTTACTTTTCTGTCTTTATGGGCCTAAAATAATTCAGTAGTGTAAACCTGGGAAACTCTCCTGAGTTCTATCTAGATTTGTTCAGATGTTTTTGGTTTTCTGTTATAACTTTAGGCTGCAGATCGAAACAAAGGCTGTCAGATTTTACCACGCATTAGAATTATGTGGAGGACTCCTTGGACTGCCAGTTGCTGGGCCCTATCTGAGGGTTCCCTAATCTGGCTTCTGATGTAGAGCTCTGATCATTTGCATTTCTAATAAGTTCACAGGCAATGCAGATGCCCCTGTTTGGCAACTGCACTTTGAGAGCTACTGAATTAGAGGAAAATAATTTAAATAAAAGCAATCATATTCCATGAGGTGTTTATAGTCTACAAGTGATTTTTTTGGTATTTGGTATACAAGTGTTTCTATTTAAAATATTTCCATTCTAATTGGTATGCACAATATTTTTTGTATTTATTTTGTATTTCCTTAATGATCAATAAATTGTCTTTTCATATGTGTATTTGGCATTTACCTCTTTAATGAAGTTTCTATTTATATTTGGTTCCCATTTATGATTGGACTAGGGTTTTTGGTCCTTTTATTGAACATTGAGGGTTCTTTATATATTTTGTATACAAGATTCTTTTTAATCAAATATATGACTTGTAATAGATCCTTGTGAACAATAGAAGTTTTTAATTTTAATGGCATCCAGTTTACCCATTTCTTCTCTTGAGGACTGTGCTAAAGATTTTTTTCTGGAAGTTTTATGTTTTGCAGTTATGTTTGTAATCCATTGTAAGAAAAAAATTTTTTCTCATTCACCAAGTTTTTTTTTAATTTAATATATTTTTATTGTAATTAATAGAAGGGTTACATTATATTCGCCAGATGAAAGGTGCATTAGTTCACAAACATTGCTACCCTTTCTCATGTTTTTGTCCCCATTTCTCTCCCCTACCCCCTCCCCTCGTCCTGTTTTCCCCCTTTCCCTATCCTATTTCAAACAAACATATATACAGTATCCCAGGTAACAGGGTAAGATACTGTAACCAAGGGACAACAAAAGAGATGAGAAATAGCATAAGTATATTAAGAACAACAATCACACATTATATATGTCTTGTTTCTATATCCTGGAGGTCTTTTCATTTAGCCTCATCCTATATAGCCTTATGTATCTAGGTTTTGCCCTATTGTAAACCTCTGCTAGGAGAATCCAAAGATTGTACTAATTATTACAAATGAGGGAAACCATTGAGCCTATGTTCCTTTGAGTCTGGCTTACTTCACTTAATATGATTTTTTCTAAGTCTTTCCATTTCCTTACAAATGGGGCCGATGTCATTCTTTCTGGTGGCAGCATAGAATTCCATTGTGTATAAATACCACATCTTGTTGTGGGAAAATTTTTGTATGTGGTACAATGTATGATTTAAGTTTTTTTCTTTTCTTTTTTCTTTTTGTTCTTTTTTCTTCCTACTTTTCCTTTTATTCCTCCATAGCCCCTCTCCTTTTTTTCTTAATATGCATGTAGATTGCTGACCCAGTACACCTGTATTTATTGAAACAAGGCCTTTTATGTGTATTTTAGAGCAGTTGTCTAAGTATGTATGTATCTACTTCTGGATTTCATTAACAATTTCTTTGTATTTATACTGATAGTATACTGTCTTGATTACTGAAGCTTTATATAGTATATCCTGAAATCAGATAGTTCTAGTCTGACAACACTTTTTTCGCTTATATTAGGTCTTTGCATTTCCATACAAATTTGACAATCAACTTGTCAGATTCTACATATGTCTGGCAGGGTTTTAATTATATTGTGTGCCTAGAACCTCCCTTAAGGTACTAAGGTGGGACAATGCTATGTCTGATTCATATGTTTTTTGTCATGCTCCTCCTTTCTTCCTTATATAATGTTTAGTGTCTTATAAACCTTTAAAATTTTTATTTTACTTTTTTAGAGGTATTATTTCAGGCAGAAGAATAAGTCTAGTCCCTTTATTCCATTTGGTTCAATTAAAAGTACTATAGTATAGTAGATTTTGATGAACAAGAGTGTAACATCAGGTTTGACCTTGAGAAAGAGAATAAGAGCATGAGCCTGGTAGCTCAGGCCTGTAATCCTAGCTACTCAGGAGGCTGACATCTGAGGATATTGGTTCAAAGTCAGCCTGAGCATAAAAATCCCTGAGGGGCCAGGAGTTTGGCCTAGTGGTAGAGTGCTTGCCTAGCATGCATGAAGACCTGGGATCAATTCCTTGGTACCACAAACATAGAAAAAAGCTGGAAGTGGTGCTGTGGCTCAAGTGGTAGAGCTCTAGCTTTGAGAAAAGTTCAGTTCAAGAACAGTGCTCAAGCCCTGAGTTCAAGCCTCACGACTGGCCAAAAAAAAAAAAAAAAAGTCCTTGAGACTCTTATCTCCAATTAACAACCAGAAAACTAGAAGTGGTGCTGTTATTCCAAGTGGTAGAGCTCTAGCCTTGAGCTAAAGAGCTTAGGGACAGCACCAGACCTGAGTTCAAGTCCCACGACTGACACTCTCCCACCTCTCCAAAAAAAAGAGCATAGAAGGAAGATTACAGGGAAATATACAGAAAAGAAACCACCAAGAAAGCAAACCAAGGGGCTGCAGAAGAAACAGTGAAGAATAAAATTAAAGCCCACAGTGGTTGGAAAAGAGATAATAATTGATCTGGGAAGGCAAATTGATTAATCTTTATACTGCTAGATATGGAGGATGCCAAAAGGGAGGAATCTTTAAGATGATTTCAGGTTTCAGATCTTGCATGTGTTTTGGTTCTTTTTGGTTGCTGAAGCTGTCTATATGTGGGATGTGATTGATTGGAAACTCCTATTTTATAAATGCTTAACTGCAGTGTTATAATTGATACCTTGGAATTTAGAACCAGTTACTCAGTGAATATTAATAGTTCTTTATTTTTTACTTTGTACTACATTATAATTGTTACCCCAAAGCAGATACATTCATGTGTAATCATTCTCCTTATAGAGTTTACCCAGTGTACTCACTGTGTTTTCTCAGAGGTTTCTAGCAGATGTAAGTCTCTGTGGATCTCTTTCTTTAGAAATAGCTTTTAAAAGAGAAGACAGAAGCTATTTGGGGAGTTATTGCTGATTTAAACTGATTACATTAAAAATGAAACAGCCTGAGATTTTTTTTATGAGTAAAAGTGAGGGAAAATAAGAATTTCCTAATGAAATCTGAGGCCCATCTTTCCAGAAACTTGTACTGTGAGGAGGTGCAAACATGAGGAGCGGTGCTGCCAGACAGGGCATGCATTCACAGTGCATTGTGAGAGACTTCTTTTCAGGAATTGTCAGTGATTTAAACTTTAACCAATTGATTTCCATTATTGTCATGAAATCAAATTCATTTCCCTTTACAAAAATAATAGAAACATTATTTTCCAAAAGAAATAAAATTGTCCCCTCTTATAAGGATTGTGGCTCTTCTACGTTTTTCTTTGAGAGATGGTTCTCAGAACCAAATACTTCTCATTTAGACCACCATTGAAAAATTAGATAAATAACAGATTACAGATTCTGTCAACCTAGGTTTTATAATCTAATAAACTTCTTATCCTGTAACTTATTATGAGTTAGGAAGGCTTGTTTAATTAAACTGGTTCTTTACTGTTTTAAAGTAAGCTAATCCTACTTTTAATTTTTTCTTGTTATAAAATTTGAAATAAGTACAGAAACATATTGATCTCAAGCAGTTGCTATCCAGTTATTTACAAGATTAAGATTGTTAATTGTTTTTCCTTTGAGTAGCTATCCCATTATAAACAGTGATACTTTTCTTTGCAATCATCTTAAGTCCCTTTCCTACTCTTTCTTTTCCCCCTCTTCTTGGCTAAAGTGATTGCCCTGACATAGTAAGATTGCTTTCTAGTCTGCACAGATCTCAGGAGAGCTTTTGCTAGAATCACAAGTCATAGAAATGAGTTGTGTCATCAGGGTGATAGACGTAGTTGGAAGAGTATTTGGTTCTGTCATGGACTCTTATTCTGAATCCTCACTTTGTGGCTCCTTAGCTGTATGACTTTTTTTTTTCAAGGTACTTAATCTATCATTTTTTCCCCTTTCTTTCACAGTATAGAGATATCTCTTATTGTAGGGATCAAGAGGTGATTCATGTAAGTTGCTTACTATTAAATGATCAGTAGATGTAAGCTATTATTCAATTAATTAAAGGAAAATTAAGAAAGGAAGTGTTTTCAAATTAAAATTTTACAGAAAAATGGGGAGGTCAACTCAAATAAATTAGATCACAGACTAAAATTAAAAGAAAACTACATCATGAGTTCCATATTTCAGTAAAACTAAACTTGTTAGCTTGAGGTTTAGATTAGCACGAAGACCTGAATTAGATTCCTTAGTACCACATACATAGAAAAAGCCGGAAGTGTTCTATAGCTCAAGTGGTAGAGCTCTAGCATTGGGAAAGCCCAAGGACAGTGCTCAGGCCTTGAGTTCAAGCCCTGAGACTGGCAAAAGAGAGAGAGAGAGAGAGAGAGAGAGAGAGAGAGAGAGAGAGAGAGAGAGAGAGAGAGAGAGAGAGGAGGGGGGAGGGAGGGAGAGAGAGAGAGAGAGAGAGAGAGAGAGAGAGAGAGAGAGAGAGAGAGAGAGAGAGAGAGAGAGAATTCAGTTGTACTAGTACTGTAAGAGAGAAATCAAAGGTTAAACAGCTATGTTGACTGTGGTATAGAAGTGAAGGTATTGTTATAATTCTTGCTTTTTAACCCATGACTATTCCTGTTTTTAGTTCTGGAATCCATTTATAAAATAAAAGATGTAGCAGGTTTAACTGAAGGCAGCCAAATTTGGTTGAAGGAATTTGATGATTGTTATTTGCCCTGGGGAGCAAAGATTTACAAGGTAGAGATACTTAATAGTTCCCTTCTGATCTTTGAAGGACTGTGATCTGGAAGAGAATTAAGACTGTCTCTTTCATCTAAAGGGTAAATCTTCTGAGCCCTGGAGCCAAGGACCAGAGTTCAGGTCCTGCTCCTAATATTAAGACAGAGTCATTTAATGTGTCTGAGCCAGTTTGAGAATAAAATCACTCAATAGAAAAGTTATGAAGTTAATGTGTGTGAAAGAGTAGTTCATATTTACTGTTGCACTTGCCTGGTGCTGTTCTGGCAGATGCTGAATCAGCTCTGTTGGGGAAGACTCTTCATAATTAGAGCTGTTTAGCAGTGGAACAAACTTTCTCATCACACAAACTGCCAAAGTCCAGGTGTTTTATCAGGGCTTTATAGAAAACTTTATATAGGTGTCAAAGCTCTCTGAGAGGTCTAGCCTTGACTTTACTAACTGCTCTCATCAGACAACTAGCACAATGCTAGACACATGCTTTGTGCTTGGAAGATACTTGTTGAATGAGTCAATTCCAAATTCCTATTTCTGTCCTTGGCTAAGCACTATCTCTTCTGTTTTTCCAATATGAACTTGATCTTTCCCCAGGTAATCTGTTAGCTTTGTATCGTTATTTTAGAGTAGATACTTTGACATTCAATTAAGGTAGTTGAATCTACTCACTGTTTATTCCTTGGCACTGATTGGAGACAAGGAGAGAACATTGACAAGATTTTTATTGTGAGATAATCTGAATGTAGTTTCTCTTCAGGCTCAGTCATTTTTAAAATTCATTATTTCCACTCTTTTAATAGATACTTTAATTTCTGTCCTTAATATGTGCTTCTTAGAAGCACAGAACATTGCCAAGAACCTTAGAGTGATAGTTGCTTCTGGGGAGAAGGTTTGGGAATTGGTTATTGTATTGTTTGAAATTTTCACCCTTAAATTTTTAAAAATTAATCCTCATTTTTAAAGTAGATGAGGAGGACTTAGTGATTCAGTAGATGCTAGCATAAGTGAGGTAGAATATATATATTGGAATATGGCAAAGTACAGCTAATACAAAACAAAGTAGCTTCCATTGATTAAGGGCCTCTGTGTTTGAAGTATCATGCCAATGCTTTACCAACCTGCTCATTTACTTTTTTAGTAACTTAAGAAATTTTAACCTTACTTTTGTTTTTTTTTTTGCTACCACAAATTTATGGGAGATTTTATGTTGGAGCAGAGTTAAAGCCAAGCTCAATTCCCTAAGACTCCTTCTGGGTCTCCAAGTCTCACACTAGATTAGACTTGGCATGGATCAGAGAGAAATAGCAGCTGTTGGAATCATGTTGATAGGGAAATGGCTTCTGTAGATATTTCTTACTGCCTCAAATTCACTGTTTCCAATCTATGAAAGAAGGATGTGGAAAAAGAAATATTTAAGTCAAATGAAAAATAGACCTGACCTTGAAGAACTGAGGGCCTTATAATAGGATCTGTGGATGTGTGTTTAAATGATAAATAACTAGTATTTCTGATAACTGACAAGACACTGATTTCCATAGCTATGAATTTAATAATTAAATTTGTTATTTTGAGTTATACTTTTAACAAAGTAGTCTGTAGAATGCTGACACATGTTTGTTTTTTTTTTGTTGTTGTTGTTGGGTTTTTTTTGCCAGTCCTGGGCTTGAGCTCAGGGCCTGAGCACTGTTCTTGGACTTTCTCAGGGCTAGAGCTCTACCACCTGGGCCTAAGCATCACTTCTGGCTTTCTTCTATATATGTGGTACTAAGGAATTGAACCCGGGTCTTCGTGTATGCTAGGCAAGCACTCTACCACTAGGCCAAACTCCCGGCCCCCCTGACACATATTTTTAGAAAATATCTATGTACTGAAACATGTCCTGCTTTCCCAAACTCTGAGGTAAAGCATAAGCTAGCCTGTCAGTCTCTCTCATCCCTTTTTTTTTTTTTTTTTTTTTTTTTGCCAGTCCTGGGGTTTGAATTCAGGGTTTGGGCACTGTCCTTGGACATTTTTTTTTTGCTCAAGGCTAGCACTCTGCTGCTTGAGTCACAGCACCACTTCCAGCTTTGTCTGTGTGTGTGGTACTGAGGAATGGAACCTAGTGCCTTGCATGGGAGAAGAGCAGTCTGTCAATAGGCTGTGATCCCGGCCCTCATCCTTTTTTTTTTTTTTAAGAATTTATTAATGTTGATTTTTACATCATATTTTAAATGACAAGTTTAACAAACAAGGGTTCAAGGAGGGACTCTCTATTTACAATCATTGGGACTTAGTATTTAGAACTTAATCAAAATTAGGCTAAGGGTTTGTATGTCATAGAAACATATTAATTTAAGAAATAAAACATTATGTCTATAGAGTAATAGATTTTTATGTCTATATAGTTATGTTTATATTTCCATTACCGTGTTCATAGCTTTGGGTATGCAGTTATTGAGTCCTCGCTCTTGTACTCTTTGGATTTAATAGCCACATGTTAAGGATACAATGCGCCTTTTGTTCCTTAGGTCTTGACTTGTCTCACTCAACCTCATCCTTTTTTAACGGAAGGATAGGACAATCATTTTAGACAGAGAACAACTGATTCATTACTCTACAATTCATGTGAAGTATATTTTATTATCTCTGTGTAATATTTCAGATTCTATGACATAATATCTCATGCTAATTCTTTTTTTTTTTTTTTGTGGTTATGGGGCTTTAACTCTGGGCCTGGGTGTTGTCCCTGACCTCTTTAGCTCAAGGCCACCGCCTTGGGCCACAGCCCTACTTTCCATTTTCTAAGATGTGTCTCAAGGTCTTCTGTGCCCTGGGCTGGCTTTGAACCTCAAACGTCAAATCTTAGCCTCCTGAGTAGCTAGGATTCCAGGTATGAGCCACCGTGCCCAGCTCCCATGCTAACTCTTAAGTTAGCACTGAGGCCAGTTATAACTCTACCAATTATTAATTCTGTGTCCTGACAGATGATTTAGCTTCAGTGATCATCAGCTTTTGTTTTTCTCTGCAGTTACAAGGCCAGATGTGGCAGTATGCTCACCATGCCTAGTAATGGAGTTGGTACCCAGTGAAATGTTTATTCCTTTATTCAAATGATGGCTGCCTCTGCTTGTTCTCAGTGTTTTCATTCAGCCATTTTAGCCTTGAATTGGTCTCAGGCTCTTTGTCATTCTCGTGAATAACTTTGGGACACTTGCTCATCCCCACCTGCTAAACCTTTCCTGTCTTCTGTGGCTGTGTTGGCTGCCCCACCTATTTGCTTCAAAGTGTTTCCCCCACTGCCTCATGTGTACTCAGGTTTCAAAATGCCTTTACAAAGCAAACTTGCTGTTTTCAAAGTTCTCCTTCAGCATTGCAGTTTGTGAGTTAGTGCTTTGTGAGTTAGGACAAATAGCACTGGGGTAGTTTCAAGGGCAACATAAGGTTTCAGGATTTGGGCTAATTATATTTGTAGATTAGTTATCCATTCTGTAATAATTCTAATGACAGATAATGTCTTGTTTGTGCTTACGGTTAGCTAGGCCCTGTGCTTATTATTTTACCTACATGACCTCACTTAGTGTTGATAATAATTTAGTGAATGAGATACTGATCCTATAGCCATTGTACAGATAAGGAAATGAACTACTTAGTAAGGCAACTTGCCCAAAACTATGTAGTTAGCAAGTAAAATAACCAGATTATAACAGGCGTGGCAGCTACTCAGGAGGCTGAGATCTGAGTATTCCAGTTCAAATCCAGCCAGGGCATTAATGACCATGAGACTCATCTCCAGTTAACCATAAGAAAACAGGAAGTGGAGCAGTGGCTCAAGGGGTATGGTGGTAGCCTGGAGCTGAAGAGCTCAGATACATTACCCAGGCCCAGGGGTAGAACAGTAACCTTGAACTAAAGAGTTAAAGGACAATGCCCAGGCCCAGAGTTAAGGCCCCACAACTGACAAACAACAACAACAACAACAAAAAGATTAGGATGAACTCTGATTCCATGGTTTGTTTCTTTAAATCCTGAACTGCTTAACTTCTTTTCCAGTTATGTATCATATACCTTCCCTCTTGTGTATTATTATGATAAGAGAACTCTGTGGGCAGGAAAGGAGTATAAATATGAAGACATCTTGAGAACGTCTCCCCTAGTTGCTGTGTTTGTGAAGAATCCAGCCATCTACTAGCTTGACATAGACTCTCTTCTTCTAGTGGGAGGCAGTTAGAAAATGGAGATTCAGTTTAATTTTACCACACTATTATCTATGTGGAGGATTAATTATGACTTTGAAGTACAGTGTGGTAAGAATTAACCAAGTTTCTATTAAATATTGCCCAAGCAGCAAGTAAGTCATTAAATTCAACTCCTGCTGAATATTTAATGATTGCTTAATATCAGGCTGCCAAGAAACACAAACATATACTCATACAGGTAGGTGTGTATGTAGGTATATGTTGCTAGAGATAATTAGAGCTGTATTCAGAAAGAACTGTCTTTGTTTTTGTTTGGTTTTGATAAGGAAAAGTTCTGATTTTGATCTGTATTATCATTTGTTTGGGTTCATCTCCCTGCCCCCCCCAATCCAAATAAAAATAGAAGAAATGTATCCTAATTAGGCAATATTAGGAGATACTTATTCCTATTTCAGAAAATAAAATATTCCTGTTGTGTGTTCCATTTAATGTAAGCAATTTAAAGTAGTATCAGGTATGACCCTACCTCCTTTCATTTCTTTCTCCATGATAAAATGGTTATATATATATAATATATATATTATATATATATAATGACATTTAGTGTTTAACAGATTCTTCTGAGAGTATGAATCTTATTGTATTGGAGTCAGCCACCCTTACCAACACTAAATGTGTGCTTTGTTTTAGTTTGGTATTTCACTAATAAAATAGATGGAGTTGAAGTTAATCAACTATATTTAATTGGTAATGTTCTTGTTCAAACCTGCACATGCCTTTGTAGATTAGAAGCCACCAGATTCCACAATTTTATTTGTTTAAGGACAAAATTTCAGAAGCAGTTTGGGCATGGGCAAAACTATGCAATTGAGCCAGAAATGTAAAGGTGGAAGGAGTAAGTAGGTGACATTTGTCTTGAGGGTGTGCCTGCATACAGTATTGTAAAGTTGAGAGGTTTTATGGGTATATAAGGGATGATGTAATTGGACCTATTCTGGAGATTAGAGAGGACTCTGGAAAAGAATCATGGAGCTCAGATTATAAGGCACAGCAGGGCAAAACAGAGAGACACCTGGGCATATGGAGGTAGTGTGGAGGTAGGAGTGTATGGGTGTACTAGGGAAAGTGATTTCTGTTTGTTTCACTGAAGGAACTGAAAGCCTGGGGGATGGTAGGGAACTTACTTAGCTCTGAGTACTGGGAGGGTCAGGATTTGTTTCAGGGCTAGGTTTTCCTCCAGTGTATGTCTTAGGCTACAGATACTGCACCCTGTGGTTAGAGAAGGGTTGACCCGCTATTTACCTTCCATTCTTGCTGATCTTGTTGCTGATTTGGAATGAAAGTTTGATAGTGTTATTGATCATGCCCATCTGGACTCAGATTCCAGATTAAAAAATCTCCTCCATGAGCTGTTGCTTTTTAACTTGTAGCCTAAAAAAGTCACAGAGAGAGAGGGGGTGGGGGGGGCGGGAAGGAGAGAGAAAAGGTAGACCCTGGACATTGTTAGAACAGAGTAGGAAAAACTGTCCTTCTGTGCTATAGAATGGCCATATTGGGGCCGGGAGTTTGGCCTAGTGGCAGTGTGCTTGCCTAGCATGCATGAAGACCCAGGTTCGATTCCTTGGTACCACGTACATAGAAAAGCCAAAAGTGGTGCTGTGGCTCAAGTGACAGAGTAGTGCTAGCTTTGAAGAAAAAGCCCAAGGACAGTGCTCAGGCCCTGAGTTCAAGCCCCAGGACTGGCAAAAAACAAACAAAAAGCCATCTTACTACCTCCTCACTACCTACATCTTTTGGTCAAAGACAACTTGCAGTTAGTCCTTGAGAGTCTGACCAGCTTAGAGAAAAGAGGTCTCTGCTTTTCCTTCTCAGATGTATTTCTTCTTGCTTTTGTCCCTGGCCTTTCACAATAAAGATAACTAGCACTGATTGCTGCGTTTTGCTTTTCATACTTTCATACTTGCTCTTGCTTCAGCCATTGTCTCTCATTGAGGTTTCAGAATTTTTCTTCAAGTTGAATTTTAGTATAACCCATTTATACCAATCATGTACTTTTAATGCTTGTTCAGTACTTTGAAATGAAATGGTAATAGTTACAATATTTCTGTTCGTGTATTTTGACATTGAGTTGCAGGTGATGTGTCTAATGAATAGCATAGCTGCTTAAATTGTATAATTATTGATTTGTCTCACTTTAGGAAACTCATAAGCAGTCCAACTTCATCTATTCAGACTTGTTAAATTGTGTAAATATCAGAGTACTTCATCTAAAAGTCCTCCTTTAGCGATGATCATTCTTTGTTTTTCTAAGATTTGTTACTGAATAGGAAAAAAAACAAATCTGAAGCCATATTTAAAGAATTGATTTAATTCTATGATTCTTTATGTCTAAAATCATACTTTTAAAGTTTGTCAGGTCACTGCTGTTAATGTTCAGTGGTTTGGGATCAGTGTTGTTATATCACTGCCCTGGCACTGGCACACTTTCAGAAACAAGTTACATTTTTATAATATAAATCAAGGATTATTTGTGCTCTCTGGACTTTATTTGCTGGGGCCAGATTTGGGGATAGATTTCAGTTAGGATTTGCATTAGATTCTTAGAACAAATTTCATAGGTGGTGTCTCCCAGAGGTCTCTTGCTTTCCCTATGAGATAGCTCCAGTTATGTATTGGCTTATAAATCAATAAATGTGCTCATAGAGTAAAGCATTCAGTATTTCTAATCTCCACAGGCTCAGCTTGGCTAAGAGTGGGAGATATGCAGTCAGTGATAAAGGTAATAAAGATGGTTTTGACAGTAGTGAGCTCTACTCAGGTTTATCCCTGCAATATGATTCCTTCCATTCCTGACTACCTTTCATTTGATGGCTGGCAGTCAGCCAGTTGTTTCTTCCATCTATGAGGATGCTGGTGACTCTGGCCTAGTTTAGCCTTGATCTTTGAGCAGCTGAACTTGGCTGATTTTCTCTATGCATTTAGTGAATGACTTGATTACTTTTATAACACTGCAAATTAAGATCTGACCTTTTTACCGTGTTAAAACAACTTTTTTGTTTGAGTCAGAGCCTTACTACTTAGCCCAGGCTGACCCTGGACTTGAAATTTTCCTACCTTAGCTTCCTGAATGCTAGGACTACAGGAAAATGCCAACATCCAGGTAAAGCTTACTATTTTAAAAAGACAAACCAAAAACAAAACAAAAATCCCAACATGTAGTATCATAAATTAATTTTCTTTCTTGTTTGTCTCATTTTTCAGATTTCAGTTCTACATTTTGCTTTTATGATCAGTTTCCTGTACTGAAGGAATTTGGAAAGAATTTTCAAGACCAGGGCTGATAACATTGGAGCACATTGTTTAGACTCCTACTGAGAAGTATTGCTTTATTTATATTTAGCCATTGTGGGGCTTGAACTGTGGGCTTGGGCGCTGTCCCTAAGCTCTTTAACTCAAGGCTACTGCTCTACCACTTGAGCCACAGCCCTCTTTTATTTATTTATTTATTTATTTATTTATTTATTTATTTATTTATTTAGCCAGTCCTAGGGCCTGAGCACTTTCCTTGGACTTTTCTCAAGGCTAGAGCTCTACCACTAAACCACAACACCACTTCCAGCTTTTATTATGTATGTGGTACTGAGGAATCCAACCCGGGCCTTCGTGCATGCTAGGCAAGCACTCTACCACTAGGCCAAACTCCTGGCCCTCCACTTTTTATTTTTTTTAATTTAGCTTTATTGTCCAGGTGATGTACAGAGGGGTTACAGTTACATACATAAGGTAGTGAATACTTTTCTTGTCCAACATTGTATCCCTTCCCTCCTTTCTCTCCCACTCTCCCTCCTCCCCATTTCGCCTAAGGGGTGTTTTTTGTTGTTGGTGGTGGTGGTGGTGGTGGTGGTGGTGGCGGTGGTGGGTTTTTTTGTTTTTGTTTTTGTTTTTGTTTTTTTGGCCAGGCATAGGGCTTGAACTCAGGCCCTGCGCACTGTCCTTGGACACTTTTTGCTCAAAACTAGCACTCAACTACTCAAGCCACAGCTCTATTTCTGGCTTTTTCTGAGTGTGTGGTACCCAGGAAACAAACCCAGGACTTTGTGTATGCTAGGCAAATACTCTACCACTAGGCTATGCTTCCAGCCCTTCCCCTAAGTCTTGAAGTTCATCTACAACATATCGTCTTGAGAGTATCACTGTTATTGGTTCACTCTTTGTCCTTTGTCTCACAATTTTGTTGTTCTCCTTCCCCTTACTAATTCAAATAAACATATATTTCATACACAGGGTGCTCAAATCAAATACAGTGACAACAAGGTTTAATGAAAACCATTATCCTGTTTTGTTTTGCAAACTTTTTTCCTTTCACAATAATTTTTTTCCTTTCACATAATTTTTTCCTTTCACATAATTTTTAAAAATTATTTTAAAATATAAATATATTGTTATTAGAGTGTTATACAGAGCAGTTACCATTTCCTAAGTAAGGTAATGAGTGCATTTCTTTTTTGGAGTTTTACCTCTTCTTTTGTTTCCTTCCCTCCCTCCCCCCCAGTTTTCTTCTCCCCACCCTGCCCACAGTTACATAAGTCATTTCCCATATACTGTATACTATAATATCATGATTACATTTGTTTACCTTTTCCCCTCTCCCTTTCTGCTCCCCTCCCTTTTGTCCTCTTTAAAAAGAAAAACACAAAAAAGAAAAACCAAAAGCAGAAACGAAGGTCAACACCACTAACAAAACATAAAGAAATTCGTGTTTCAGCTTTCTGTGATTCATTTTGATAAATAGTATTTTTTAGGATGGTTGTCAATTTTTTAAAGAATTTATTAATGTTGATTTTTACATCATATTTTAAATGACAAGTTTAACAAACAAGTGTTCAAGGAGGAAATCTCTATTTACAATCACTGGGACTTAGTATTTAGAACTTAAGATAAATAGTATTTTTAATGTTTAGAGAAATTGCACTTTGGTTTCCTCCCCTAAGGATATCTTCTTTTAGTCTGACTATATGTGAATGCCTAGAGTCCTGTATAGGTTATCATATCTAGTTATATTTTAGATCTGGCTTCTATACATGGGAGAAAAGTGCAGTTTGTCTTACTGAGCTTGCCTTACCTCCTTTAACATGATTTGTTCTAGGCCCATCCATTTCCCTGAAAATGACATGATATTCATTCTGATGACTGTGAAAAATTCTGTTGTGACAGGTACCACATTTTTTGGACCCACTTATCTATTATAGGACATTTGGGCTATTTTTTGTAGCTTGGCTGTTGTAAATAGTGCTACAAGGAACATGGGTATGCAAGTGTCTTTACAACATCCTGGCTTGTAATTTTCTGGGTAGATGCCCAAGAGTGGTGTGGCTGGGTCATAGGGAAGTTCTGTGTTTAGTTTTTTGAGGAACCTCCATATTGCTATCCAGAGTGGTTATTCTACTTTACATTCGTACCAACAGTGCAATAGGGGTTCCTTTCCCCCCCACATCCCAGCCAATATTTGTTGTTCAAAGATTTTTTTTTTTTTTGCCATTCCTGGGGCTTGAATTCAGAGAACCTGGGCACTTTCCCTGAGCTTCTTTTGCTGAAGGCTACCACTCTGAGCCATCGAGCCACTTCCAGACGGTTCTGTTTATGTGGTACTGAGGAATTGGACCCAGGGCTTCATGAATGCTAGGCAAACACTCTACCACTAAGATCATACTTTAAGAGATCATCTATAGTTTTTCAAATTCTTGATGTGACCAATCTAACTGGGGTGAGATGGAATCTCAGAGTTGTTTTGATTTGTATTTCCTTTATGGCCAGGGATGTTTATTTGACATTCTTACTTCTTCTGAGAAGTATCTTTTTAGCTGCTTCATTGATTGGCTTATTAGTTTTGGAAGGCTTAATTTTGTTTTTAGATCCTGTGTATTGTAGATATTAGGCCTTTGTTGGGTATAATGCTGACAAAGATTTTCTCCTAGTCTGTTGTCTGTCTTTCTAGTTTAGAAACTCTGTCTTTTGCTGTGCAGAACCTTTTTATTTTGGTGAAATCCCATTTGTCAAGTCTCCTATTTAAAGAAAAGTTCCTACCTATACCTATAAGTTCTAATGTTTCTTCTACTCCATCTTGCAGTAGTTTCAAAGTTTGAGTTCTAACATTGAGGTTTTTGAGTTGATATTGGTGACTGTTGACAAACAGGGATCCAATTTTATTTTACTACCTATGAATATCATTTTCTCAACACCAATTATTGAAGAGGCTGTCTTTTTCCACTGTATTTTTTTGGCTCCCCTGTCAAAATCAGATAACTATGAGTGTATGGCTCTTTTTCTGGGTCTTCTAGACTATTTAATTGCTCTTCTGGCCAGTTTTTGTTATTATAGCTCTGTAATAAAATTGCTTGGGTAATGAGTTCTCTTGTTGATCCAAATGAATTTTGGGATTGTGTTCTGTCCCTTGGTGAAGAAGGTCATTATGATTTTTATAGGGATTTCATTAAATTTGTAGATCACCTTTGGTAGTATGTGATCCTTGCTTTTAAGGAAAAGTTTTTCCTTTGTCTAATCTTTTGGGAGGGGTGATAGAAATAATCTATCCCTTTGTTATCAGTAGTAGAAACCATCTTTACTTGATCTTTAACAGTTATGTGAGGTTTTGTGGCCAGTACAGAACTAGTTTGCCTTTAGGGATAAAGGAATCAAACTGAGGCAGAGAGACACCATGATTTTAAGATTATTCAGGAAAAATGACACAATCTGGAATTCCTTTCTACCCCATCTCTGCTTTGGGGTGAATACTGAATGTATTTATTTTTTTGTGGGTCATGGGGCTTGAACTCTGGGCCTGGGTACTGTCCCTGAGCTCCTCAGCTCAAGGCTACTGCCCTACCCACTGAACCACAGCTCCACTTCCCATTTTCTAGTGATTAATTGGAGATAAGAGTCTTATGTTCTTTAGTGCCTGGGCTAGTTTTGAACCTCAATCCTCAGAACTCAGCCTCCTGAGTAGCTAGGACTACAGGTGTGAGCCACCTCGCCTGGCTCTGAATGCATTTTTTAAGTATAATATAATATTTTATAAAATGATTGAGGTTATTGGCTTGTACATATTATATTGTTTCAATATTTTTCAGATACAACATTTTAAGTGAAAGTCATAATTGTAATTTTTTTCTTTCTTTCAGCCGAAGTGAGCAGTGAATACAGTATGGACAAGGCCATGGTTGAATTTGCTATGATGGATCGGGAGCTAAATCATTACATTAAGGCTGTTCAGTCTGCAATAAATCATGTAAGTCTTATCTTTAGCAGCTTTTAATTTCTTCTTAATCAGGAAGTCTCATAGAACAAGAATCTTAAATATATTCACAGCAAGGCCACCTGGGCCATTTTAGGTTATCCTGCATTGTTGTCACAAAATTTTTAGTATAACCCCCTTCTATTATGAGCTGATTTTTATAAAATGCTAAAAATTACATGCAACTTGTTTTTACTTAATATTTAAGACAAGGTTTAGATACTCATGCTCTACCTTTAACTAATATGCATCTATTACAAAATTCTTAGTATCAGATAATGTGGAAGAATTTGGAGCAAGCTTAGAAAAAAAAAAGAAGGTTGGCATTTCAGGTTTTCCAGAAGCCAAACTTATCTCTGCTGGCTCAACTATCACAGGAACAACAGAGGAGGCAGTTAAGGTGGGAACAGCAACATCCTTTTAGAATGCTGAGTTGAGTAAGAAATGAGCAATAGGATTACAGTAATGTTTCTGAGAAGTCCTTTGTCCTATGAGCAGTGGAAACTCCCTGTTGAACTGATTTCATATACCTGTGTAATAGGTGTCTTGTACTTCTGGTTTCTTTATTTGCCTTTTCTTTCTGATACCCATGGGAAAACTCTAAAAATTGAGTATTTAATAAGATCAGCTACTGTTAGGAAAAAATAAAATTTTGACTATTGTTTAGTGCTTCAGCCAATAAACCAAGAATTATATAGTTACATGAGGTTTTCTAGGTTACTTTTTAATGGATAGTATTTATTAAATGTAGTACTGGTGACTAATGTTAAGATTATCAGTTTATATCCAAGTAAAAACACTCATTCCTATTTTAAATTCTAATGTTTCTGGACCTTGTAACTTTTAGTCCCAGTCCTATGAATGTTTCTTCTTTAGTAAAGTATAGAAATAACATGTTGAGATCACACTTAAAAATTAATAGCAAAACACATAGAGTACAGATTTTTGTTTTTGAGACAAGATCTCATTACATAGCCCCGACTTGAATTCATGATTCTCCTGCATCTGCTTCCCAAGTTCTGAGATTATAGGTATGTACCATACATACCTATGGACTAGCAATTTTTAACTCTAGCTGAATTGTAGAACCAATGAATTTCTACTCTGAGTGTTTTTATTTATATAGATCTGGAGCAGTAATTTTAGAAATTTATTCTAACATGTTTCTGATATTGAATATCCCTGATTTAAAAGAAGATGTCTGACTTTATAGAATAAAGTGTTTCCTACCAAAGATCAAAATCAGGCCTGTTGTATGGCTCAATCTTTGTTTGTTATATTCTAAAAAAGTTAGGGGGTGAGGGGGAGGGTAATGGGTACCAAGACATGTGAAAGGGTATCAATGTATGTGAATTAATGCACTTTCTATCTGGCAAATATCATGTAACCCTTTTATTAATTACAATAAAAAATATTTTAAAAAGTTATCTGATAAATATCTTTATCTGGTATAAATATATTACCAAAGTGTATATTATTGATAAAAATATTATTTTTAAGTTTATTTTTTCTACTAAACTTTTGATACTTTTTTTTTTGTGTGTGTGTATGCCAGTCCTAGGGCTTGAACTCAGGGCCTGAGCACTGTCCTTGGGCTTTTTCCTCAAAGCTAGCACTCTCCCACTTGAGTCAACAGTACCACTTCTGGCTTCTATGAATGTGGTACCAAGGAATTGAACCCCCCGGTCTTCGTGCATGCTAGGCAAGCACTCTACCACTAGGCCAAACTCCTGGCCCTACTAAACTTTTAAGATTCACAGATATGTAAAGTAGTTTTACAATAAGAATTAAACTCTATTCCTGAAAGCAACTGAGCCACAAAGAAATCATGATAAAGTATACAGGAGGCTAGGCATTTGCACACAGTGAGACCAAAGGAGGATATTCTTAGGAGAGGAGCACTAAGGTGCAATACCTATGTCCCTATGATCATATAAAATAATATTTATTGAAATGAACTGCAGGAAATGGAAGCAAGAGATTTTTCCTTTGTTACTATTTTTGTTTTCCTTTTGTCTTATTTGTCTGTCTTTGGGAAGGGAAGGGGGGCACAGAAATGGAAGGACAAAGGGTAAAAAAATGCAGCAGTGATATTCACTAAACCCTGTGTTGAAAATGAGCTAAACAACTTGTGAATGGGAACCAGAGGGAAAACTGGGAAAATGGGGTAAGGGGTGATAGTGTCTAAAAAGAAATGTACTCTTATCTGACTCTTATCTGACGGTAATCTCTCCGTATACCGTCTTTACAATTACAATAGAAAATACATTAAAAAAGAAAGCGAAAGAGAGGGCTGGGAGTTTGGCCTAGAGGTAGAGTGCTTGCCTGGCATGCACAAAGACCCAGGTTTGAGTCCTTAGTACCATGTACATAGAAAAAGAGGGAAAGTCAGACGCAGTGGCTCACGCCTATAATCCTAGCTACTTAGGAGGCTGAGATATGAGGATCATGGTTCAAAGCCAGCCCAAGCACTGTTGCTGCCCACCGCAACAACGCTTCACTTCGGAGGCAGACTGGGAATGATCACAGACTCAAATCGCTGCAAGCAGAGGTCTTTTATTTCTCTCTCCTTTCTTCTCTCTCTGCCTTTCTCCTTTCTCCCCTCTCCGTCTTTTCTCCTTTCTCCTTTCTCCCTTCTCCATCTTTTCTCCTTTCTCCTTTATCCCTTCTCTGTCTTTTCTCCTTTCTCCTCCCTTCCCTGGAAATCGCACACTATTTATATCCTTAAGCAGCCAATCACAGTAAAGGTTATCTGCAAAGCAGCAAACAAATCAGAAAGAAATCTAGCGATCCACTCTATCCACAAGCAGGGAAGAAACGAATCAACAACTGCAAAGAAACTTCCTGATCAGCAAGTATTGACTCATTAGCGAGCTGCCAGGTACCATTTTATAATCTTACTTCCTCAGGAGGCTGAAAGCAATGGTCTCCAACAAAGCACTAAAAAGTCTGCGAGACTCTTATCTACAATAAAACACCAGAAAACCAGAAGTGTCTCTGTGGGTCGAGGGGTAGGGTGGTAGCCTTGAGATGAAGAGCTCAGGGACAATGCCCAGGCCCAGAGTTCAGGCCCCCACCCCCCCCCAAAAAAAGAAAGGAAAGAAAGAAAGAAAAAGCTGGAAGTGGTGCTGTGGCTCAAGTGGTAAAAGTTCTAGCCTTGAAAAAGCCCAAGGACAATGCTCAGGCTCTGAGTTCAAGCCCTAGGACTGGCCAAAAGAAAAAAAAGAAAAGAAATCCCCATGTCTACCACACCTAGTAATTAATGAATATTTCATCTTGAAGAGTTACCACAGTACCCTCATCCTACTCAATAGGGAAGATTATAATTTGAGTTTTGCCCTAGTTTCAGCCTTGACCTTATACTGCAGTACTGAGTAAATATATTTAGTTTTATGATACTTGTCAACAAAATTTTCAGTCTTTCATAGGAGGAGAAGCATACTTTTTTCTTTTTCTGAGGCCAAATTATACCAGCTTTGCAAGCTTAATATGATACTAAAAATAGTAAATTGTTATTTTTATAAAGGTTTTTGAGGGGAGTATTTGAACATGACCTTTGTATTTGAAGATGTGCACATTAACTATTTTCCTGTTTGCTTTAGTGAGATATATGAAGTAAAAACAGCCCAGGGGTGCCAAGATGTCCTAGTACTTTAGAATAGAAGTGATCTACAAGTCAGAAGCTCACGGAGCCCTAATTCTAGCTTATGATTCTTGGTCAAAGAACTTAACCTCTTGAAGCCTCTTATTCTTCGTCTGTGAAATTTTTGACTTTCCTATTTCATAAGACCCTTATGTGAATCAGATTAGATAGTGTATCAAAACACTTGAGCATTCATAAAATTTGATGAAGTTATGAGATAATACATATGCACAGCTAGATTTCCAAACTTTACTCTTTGGAAAGGTGATTTGTTAATAAAAATGTACTTTGTTTTTATTTACTTCAGGGTAATTTTATTTTTGTTTCAATGTGAGGTGTTCATGGTCTCTAAAATGCAGAAATCTTGGTATTCAGAAAGAAGGCAGATAATGACATTTGCATGAGTCTCATTTAAACTTTTCTGTTACAGACTTTTAGCAACTCAAATATCTGTTATGGTAGCATTTTCTCAAATTCTGCTTCACCCTTGTCTTTTCTGATTATGAGTTTTCACATTCTTATAGCAAGTTAAATAAAAACTACATTTTTATGTGGGTCAAGTGGTTAGTACCTGGCTAGCATGAGGCTTTGAGTTCAAATCCTAGTGCTACTCCTCCCCAAAGCATTTTTTAGCCTAAGAATATTCAGTTTATTATTTGAATAAACTTTTCTTCTACTCTAACCTTCATAGAAGTCTGATAATACATCTCAGGAAGATTTTTGGGAGTTCATTTTAGAAACTTAGAGGGCTGGTTTAATTTACCAGCAGTTCCTTGAGAGTCCCTTTGTCATTTAGCAGATGATCTCAGATTACTTTCTTTTGTTCTTTGAGCAAATAGACTACTATATTCCATAATGCCTAAAGATTTGGTTAGGAGTCAGTGTTCATTTTAGTGCTCTGAAACTTAAAAAGAGTTCATTAAGATTTGGCTCTGCAAGTTTAGTTACCAGCAAAAAAATCCTTCAGGAAGAATGGGTTGTGTGCTCTTTATAATTTTCACATAGATCTCAGTAATTTCTTTGTGAACTGGAAGTGTTTTGAAAGGTATACAGTGGTACAGTTATTTCTTTTATCGCTGTTAACTGCTATGAAAATGATGCCTTTTCAGTTTGATGTTGAGACCAGAGTGATGTTCTTAGCATTCAACTTCTGGTAGCTTGATGTTCCATTCCTTATTTTCTAGGCTTCTATTATTTGGGTAAAGTGAAGGCACACTGTTGGCTGGCTTTTTATTCCCAGAAGTCTATTGAATAAATATTTACAAGACATCCATGTAGTAAGCACTTCTAGGTGCAGAAAATAGGAAGCCAGGCATCAAGCCACACATGACCTTCACCCTTAAATGTTAGAGGTCTAGAATGGGAGCCAAACATTTAACAAAGAGCAATACAAATATTTAATTACTGTTGTGTGTAGCACAAGGGGAAATAAGGCATTCAGGAAGAGTTACCATATTTTGCATGTGATTGGAAGATTCCTTATTGATGGGATGTGTCAGATGAAAGTCAAATGAATCTCAGCCTGAGCAGTGGGAGAGTTTTAGACTGCTTAGATTACTCTCCATACTTAATTTAAAACAATTAGTACAGAGAAAGCTTACTCTTATCTAGTATAGTGGAATAACTTTTCATCCACTAACAGATTTTGGGGTGCCTACCAGGTACCAGGTGTTTTGCAAGTTATGGTATTAGCCACTTAAATAGTTTCATTACTGATATTCTGCTTCTTAAGTAAAGGTTACACCCGAAATGACACAAATTTGTTAAGTATTAAATAAACTTTGGTAAAGTATTAAATAGTAGTCAAGTGGATTTGATTCTCTGTTTATGAGTATGTGCAGCTATACCCATAGGCCTGTGATCTGAAGGCCTGGGGCCTTCTGACGCTAAGGGTAGAAGTAGAGGTTGAGTACAATCTTAATATTTTTTTTGACAATTAAAGTCTTATTTATTCATTACTCTTAAAGACTCTTATTTTTTACTGGACTCAGACTTGGAAATAGCTCTCAGAGAAGACAGCTTTCGCCTCTTGGCAATCTGCTCCTGACGTTTTTCTTTGGCTTCCTTCATTCTCTTAGCCAAAAGCTTAGCATATTCTGAAGCCTCCTCCTTGTTTTTCTTGGTACATTGTTTCTTCAGGGCTATGTGGTGGCATTTGTGTTGCAGGACATGTGGAGTAACAAGACACTGAATCTTGGGTGCTTTGTTCCTGGGTTTTTTACCTTCTTTGTTCAATGGTTTTCGAACAACATATTGTTGTTCTTCTTTAGAGAAATTGAAAAGTTTGCGGATTCTGCTAGCCCTTGTGGGTCACAGATGGCATGGTACAATGGTATCTGTTATTCCAGGGATATCTTTTTCTCCTTTTTTGACAATAACCAAGTTGAGAACACTCAGATTGGCATCGACAACCCCAAACAGATTTGTGCTTTCTCTCTCCAGTTCTTCTTGGTCTGTAACAGGAATGCCCTTTGCTCAGTAGCAAGCTAACTCGACCATGAGTCAAGACACCTTGCTTCATAGGAAAACCTTGTTTGTCATTCCCACCACTGATTCGGATCACATAGCCCTTCCATTCTTCACCCAGAGCATCAGCGACAACCTCTGTGGCCATACGCTTCTCATAGACAGTACGGAGTTTGCGTTCATCGTCCACTTCAATGAGTTTCTGACAGCCAGTGGCTGGGAAGGAGATATTCAGCTTCATGTTGAAGCAGCTGCTCACCCAGAAGGCACCACAGAAAAGAGTCTTAATTTTTTTTTTTAATTTTATTTTATTGTTGGGGTGATATACAGTAGGGTTACTTTTACATTCATCAAGTAGTGAGTACATTACTTCTTGAACATTATTGCCTGTTCCCATGTTTTTCTCCCATTTTCCCTCCCATTACCCCCTCCCACTCAACTTGCTTTTCCCTTACCTTCCCATTTCAAATACACAAGCAGTCTTAATTCTGATAGTAACAGAGGATGAGAACCATAAAGCTTAATGACAGATGATCTAAAAGGTTAAAAGCCTCATAGATGTCTAATAATAAAATATGTATCCTTATGTATTTCATGACTATCTGACAGTTAATCAAAAGTAATAAAGCTTGAGATTTACATTATAATTTGCTATCTTTTTTCCTAGTCCTTAATTGTGTTTAAGTCTTACAAGAATTGACACACATTACCTATATACTTTTTGCTTCAGCATGTTAATTTAAGGGAACATCCAGATCATACATATTTCCTTCACTTTTCCACATAACTCTCTTTTGTACTACTTGCATAGATTATGTGGTTTTAAAGCATTTAAATCAGATTATAGACAGAGTTGTTTTTATTTTTTGAGTCATTGTTTAATAACATTTTTTACTAAGAGCCTTGTGAGCGTGCTTTTCTTCTTAATTACACCATTAGGTTCTAGTTTTCATATAAATCTGGTGGATGTGCAGGTATGCTCTAGGTTACACATCGTTTTTCACTAATCTGAAATGTTATCTGCCTTTTGTAATGAACATGTTGAGGCTTAGAAGTAGAAATATACTTCATATATGGTATTGGAACCAGCACAATCTTAGGTATCATAAAAGTCCAAGGTGGGTCAAAGGTATAGTTTACTTCAGCACTGTCATTATGCAACTAGTTTTGTCTGTTTTTGTCATGCCACTTCCCTTTTCCCTTCACCCTCCTCTCAGCAACTGGTAAGCTCTGCATTTTTCTTTAAAGTTATCTTAATTTTCACTCCTTTAAACTGTGGTCTTTCAGTTTATTTGGAGTTAATCATTTTAGTTAACTAACTTTAGGGAGAATCCTCTTAGAAAGCCAGCAATTTATTTCTATTACCTGAAGAAAGTTGTAGACCAGAGGATATGTTTTACTAGATAACAATGACAAACTACTTACTTGCTGAACATACAAATGCACACCACTGTGAGTCATTAGCAAAAGAGGACAAGGGGAAAGTAGTTTGGGATTATTGCTGTTATTAATTAACTAGCAAGAAGAGAAGATGACACAAAGAGAGATAGAGAATGGGGGGGAGGGAGAGGGGAAGGGAGAGTATTGTTAAGAACCTCTTGGAGCCAGGTGGCAAAGGCCTGCAGCCCTCCTTCTTCTGTCTTGCCTTTCCCAGACTAAGCATTCCAGAATGAACTGGGCATTGTAGCAATCACCTGTCATATAAGAACTTAGGAAGCTGAGACAGAAGGATTGCCAGCTCAAGGCCAGGCCAGGCTGTATAGACTTTGCCTCAAAAACATAAATAAATGAAATAAATACATAAATAAAATATTAAATGAAGATTTTTTTGCCTGAGATATTATACATGAACCTTTCCCTCTGTAGAACATTGCCCAGTTGTGAAAGTCAGTAATAAATAATCCAATTTTAGAAGTTCACTCTTCTCTTACTAGCCCTGAAAAGTATTTATTTCTGTGGTTGCTAGTAATTAATTCCTATATCAGTGCTTTAGAACTCCCTGAACAGTTATCCTGAAGTTAAAGTTGTATCTCATAGCATTTTGACTAATACATGGAGTTAGACAAATTGAGTTGCCTGGGTAAGAATGAATCTAGATATAAGACCTCTTAGGTTTCAAGTAATATGACAGCTACTAGGTGAAAATCCAGTCTTGTGTTATAATGAGACTAATTTTCATGGTTAGTTTGTAGGAATCTATCTTAGTGCTTTAAGGTATTAAATCTTGGATTTTAATCAGAATTATAAAACATTTACACCCTAGTGAGCCTTAATTGCCTTTAGCACAGCATATTCAAAAGTTTGCTGTATAATACTAATTAATCAGGATGTGAGTAAGTATAATAGGAGAAGAGGATTTTGTGGTTAAATAGGTTTGGGGAATGCTTAGTGAAAAGAATTTCCTTAAGAACTCCAAAGCCTATAATATGTTTTTATGCAATGTGATTCTCCAAAGGAAGAGGATATTCAGAAATTTCCTAAACTTAGAAACTATTTTGGGGGGACCAGAAGTTTGGCCTAGTGGTAGAGTGCTTGCCTAGTATGCATGAAGACCTGGATTGGATTCCTTGGTAACACATACATAGAAAAAAGCCAGAAGTGGTACTGTGGCTCAAGTGGTAGAGCTCTAGCCTTGAGAAAACCCAAGGACAGTGCTGAGGCCCTGAGCCCAAGCCCAGGACTGGCGAAGAGAAAGAGGGGGGTGAGGGTGGGAGAAAACATTTTGGGTGAAGGATGGAGAGTCTACAGAGCCTATTTTAATAAATGCTTCCATGATTACAGCCTCTGAATTTTACAAAGGAGGCCAAGAGTGGGTGCATCAGTATGCCAGAGAGATTTTGTGGCATCCAGGGAACTGTGGTGGGGTATGGTACACAAGGGTGTGTCAGATTCTCTGCCTGATGGGCCAGAAAATGAAGAAGGTCTTAAGTGGGTAGGTAAAGCTCAGTTAGAGAAGCACATGTTTTCTCTCATATAGGAAGCTACATCTAAAATACTGATACATAATTTTTTAATGATTTAGTATATGTCTAGGATGGTCCTAGCAGAGGATCACAATATCTCAATAGCTATGTGCATATAACCATATAAAATAATGTATTTGCAATGAACTCCAAGATAGGGAAACGAGAGGTTTTTCTTTGTGGTTGTTGTACTATGAGAAGTTATCTTCCCCCCCCCCCCTTTCGTTTTTCTCCCCCTATGGCTTATCCCCTGTTGTCACTGTATTTGATGTTGGTTCCCTGTGTACTGTATATACATTTATCTGAATTAGAAAAGGGAAGGAGGAACAACAAAATGGTGAGACACAGGACAAAGGAGCAACAGTGATGCTCTTATGACAATATGTTAGAAAATGAACTTTGCAACATGGGGAGAGGGTGGTTGGGGGAAATGAAAGTAGGGGAAAAATGATTGACAAGAAATGTACTCACTACCTTACATATGGAACTGTAATTCCTCTGTACATCACCTTGACAATAAAATTAAATTAAAAAAGTAAATTATGCAGGCCTCTAGGTATCCACACACAGTGAGACCCAAGAAGGATACTCTTAGGAGAGGAACAGAAAAGTACAATGCTGTGTACATCTCATCATACAAAAGAGTATTAATTGAAATGAATTCCAGGAAATTAAAATAAGAAGGGTTTTTTTTTGCCATTTTTGTTTAGTTTCCTTTTTGTTCTGTTTGTTCATTTATATCTTTGGGAGTGTAAGAGGAGGCACAGAAATGGAAGGCAAATGGTGAACAAAAGTAGCAATGCTACTCTCTGGACACTTTTTTTTTTTTTTGCCAGTCCTGGGCTTGAACTCAGGGCCTGAGCACTGTCCTTGGGCTTTCTCAAGACTAACACTCTACCACTTGTGCCACAGCACCACTTCTGGCTTTTTTCTATGTTTGTGGTACCGAGGAATTGAACCTGGGTCTTGGTGCATGCTAGATAAGCACTGTACCACTAGGCCAAACTCCCAGCCCCTGGCAGGTTAACTAGAAAACTTATGTGTGGGGGGCTGGGAGTGTGGCCTAGTAGTAGAGTGCTTACCTAGCAATCAGGAGACCTTGAGTTTGACATATAGAGAAAAAGCCAGAAGTGGTGCTGTGGCTTAAGTGGTAGAGCACTAGCCTTGAGAAAGCTCAAAGACAGTGTCTAGGCCCTGAGTCAAGCCCCAGGACTGGCAAAAAAAAAAAAAAAAATCAATGTGGGAATCATGATGTTTGGACCAGCCTTGTGGCCTAGTGGTAGTGTTTGCCTAGCATGCACAGAAGTCCTGGGTTCAATTCTTGGTATCATATACATAGAAAAAGCAGGAAGTGGTGCTGTGGCTTGCGTGGCAGAGTGCTAGTCTTGAGAAAGCTCAAAGACAGTACCTAGAACCTGAGTTCAAGCCCCAGGACTGGCCAAAACAAACCAAACAAAAAGTAACAGCAGTTTATGGGTGAGGATGATAGGGGAAAACTGGAAGAGAGCAAGGGAAGAGGTATCATTGTTTAAAAGAAATATGCTCTTTACTTGACTTAAGTAACTTGTGACCCCTCTGTATCTAACTTTTATGATAACAATGAACAAAACAAAACACAGAGGGAAGTGTGAGCCTAGGAAGGAGACTTAAGCATTTTGTTTTTGCTTTTCATACTTATTGAATTCTTCAGTATGTGCATTTTGTATTAATAATAATTTTTTAAATAATTAAAAGAAAGTGAGGCTGAAGAGTTTCTGCACAGAACCCAGGCCTAGAGTTCAAGCCCCACGACCAACCAACAAACAAAACAACCAATTTTGGCCAGGAGTTTAGCTAGTGGTAGAGTGCTTACCTAGCATGAATGAAGACCCAGGTTTGATTCCTTGGTACCACATACATAGAAAAGCTGGAAGTGGTGCTGTGGCTCAAGTGGCTCAGGCCCTGAGTGTAAGCCCCAAGACTTGGCAAAAAAAAAAAAAAAAGTGAGGAAGAACTAGGCCTCTTAACAAGATACATGTTATTCCATGTGAGCAAGAGGGAAGGAAAACTGTTCCTAACATTTGGTGACTACTTAGCTGTCAGAATATTTGTTGAAAGCAAACAGGACCCTCTGTGGAGGATGAGAGGAGAGAACATATTTTAGAGGAAGATGAACATCACACTTCAAAGGATAGCTTTTTAAAGAAAGGTTGTGGAGGAAAGAAAGCAAGTTTAGAGAATAAGCAAAAGGGGAAGAAAAAGCAGGCAGACCTTTAAAAGGCCAGTTTTACCATGCGTTCCACCCAGGTATTTGATGTTGGTATGATATTGACTATTTGAGCTTTAGTGATAGCAGTCAATCCTAGTTAATCACTATTTGCATTACTTAAACAATATCAGTGCAAACTCCTGCAGTTGGACACAGTCATGTATAGCATTAAACCTTTATCTTTAGGCAATCTCTTTTGCTTTTTAAAATATCAGCTTTTCACTATAATTTAGAAGTACTGATGAGCTTGAGATGCAGGCCTTTCCTCCCCACTACCTGGTGAGGTGCTGAATGGGTCACTGCAGGAAAAAGGTAAGCAAACAGATTTAGCTGGGGAATGGATCACTATAAAGATTTAATTCATTTTCAGAGTGGTATTGGAAGTAGTTTATTAATCTTGAAATTCAATTGTTCAGTTAGTGGCAGTAGCATTGTTGAATAAAGTTATAAAAATCTCTTGACATGTATACTAAAAAGCTACAGAACAATTTTAATAATGGACTAGTTTGTCAGAAACGATAAAGTCTATAAAATTCAGAATGAGGGCCAAGAGTCTGCTTTAACCCATGCTGGACTGCAGTCTGACTCAGCTTCACCTTCCTCTGAATGTGAGGATGGCAGTATAGGTCACAAAGTTTAGTTTAGGAGGAGGGAAAGTGATAGCCTGAAAGAATCTTAAATATAGCTCTCACACTCATCATAAGGTTCAGATTCTATAATCAAGAATAATATTAAATAGGGTAGAATAGTATTCTTAAGAGATTTCAGGGTTTCTGTTTGGCATTGAATTATTTTTGACTAGGAAGTGGAGAGCACTATGGGTGATGGGAAAGCTCTGTGACGCCTCTAGTATTGTGGTCCTTCCTGCTTCAAGGCAGAGCCTCTTTCCTTGGAAGGGATTTCTCTGATAGTTTGGGTGGAGGGTGAGATAGGGTGGAACTTAGTGTCCTAGTCAGTGTTTTGACCACATTATAGATGGAAGGAGTCTGCAGTAGGCAGAACCTTGGGATGAGGATGGTGTACAGGCTTGTGAGTTATTAGTTCCCTGGTAGCAAATGTACTTATTTATGTCTGTAACAATGAGAAGGAGAGTGTGCCTTTTAACATGCACATAGTAGTGGTTATTAGAGGATCATTCTGGAAAGAACTAGACAACTAATAGAAACTCAAAATTTTTAATTTGGGAATAATTTAGGATGTTTTCTTCAGGTATTTTAATTAAAGTAATAACTGTGGAAATGCAGCTCTAAATTACATTCTCTATGTGTGCAATTGCACATAGTAGGCACAGGCATCGGTGACACAAGCCTGTAGTTCGAGTTACTCAGGAAACTAAGATCTGAGGATCACAATTCAAAGCTAGCCCAGGCGGAAAAGTGTGTGGAATTCTTATCTCCAATAAACTGGCCCCCAAAAAGCCAAAAGTGGAGCTCAGCTCAAGTGCTAGAACACTAGTCTTGAGCAAAATGACACCTAGGAAAGCACCCAGGAGCGGTAACCAGGTCCTGAATTCACATGCATGCACACATACACACATACGTGCACACACACATGTGCACACACACATAGTGCATTGTAATTATTGAACTATTTGTTTACATCTTTTAAGTCATTTTTTAATTTTTACTCATCACACTATTTGAAAAATCTATTAGTATTGGATACTTACAGGTATTTTATTGGAGAGAAAAATAAGTTGTATTTCTGTACCATGAAGATTATATCTCAAATGTATAACCCTGTAGGGTAGTTGACAAATAAGAGAATAGGAAGAATATCAGTTGGAAGCATGTGAGACACTTGTCTGTTTCCAAGCCTTTTCGTGGGATTAGAGTGGCCAAAGTGAGGCTTCCAGAAATGGCTGGAGCCCAGAAACTGAACTGAGAAGATGAGCAGGTGGCAGAGGCAGGTTATCTCTGCCAGTGTCACTGGAGTTTTTTGAATTATTATTTATTTGTAGGGTGAAATAACACAGTCAATTGTTAGGAATTTTAACTTAATTATATTATCTTAAAATGATCATTGAATTGTTTTTTTTTTTTTACTAGGAAGTGGCATTTAGAAAGGCCAAGTCAGGGTTCCTATACATATACATGATTTCCAGACATTTGGACTTGGTAACTTTTCCCCCTCCCTTTCACTGGCATCTGGAAGGCCTCCCATACCTGCTCTCAAGTCCCCTCAGCTATTTGTGGTTCATGAAATGCTGTTGAAACCAAGAAGCTCTCTTAAACCCAACAGGTTGCCTTCTGTAACCAGGAGGTTTATTTTAGCCCCTGACATGAAACTGAAGCCAGAGGTGTCCCATAAAATTCCAAATGGCTCCAAATTCTGCATGTGCTAAAGATCCTCGTCTTGCATAATCAGAATTTAAATATTTGATGTTTAAGGACGGTATCATTAAACAAGGTCTTTAAAAGTGTCATCAGAAATATCATATGATAAGTTTTTCTTGGAAGAAATTCTTGAGATACTGTTTAAAGCACTATAAATAATATAGATGAAATTAGAATAGATTGTTTATTTTTTTCTGTAACAGTAGTGAAATTAATGAAAGTACTCTGTATGTATATTACATGGTAAAGTATATAATGCTGTTACAGTAGTAAATTGGTATTAATATCTAATTTAATTACTAAGCTTTGTTCTATGTCTATCTACTAAATAATTATTTGTGTGACCTTCAGCAAGTTTCTTAGCTTGTGTTGTTTTAGAAAAGATGCTTAGTAATATCTGTTCTTATTTCTTACCTATCTCAGAGTGATATCTTGATTTTAAAAATGAGATAACATATATGAAAGTAATGGAGAGGTAAAAGTGCTATGTAAAGACCAAATCTTTCTGTATTATCCTGTTAACTTTTAACTTCCTCCTTCTCCTCCTCCTCCTCCTCCTCCTCCTCCTCCTCCTCCTCCTCCTCCTCCTCCTCCTCCTCCTCCTCCTCCTCCCTGTGCTTGAATGCTAGGTAAGTAAACACACTACCTCTGACTGTCATCAGCTCTAACTTCCTTTTTTTTGTTGCAGAAATGTTTACCACATGCTCATGTAAATTAATGAATTCATTCTCTCAAACCCTTGAAGCTTGAAATAATGGTGCTTGGTAATTTACCTCATATTTATCTTCCTTTCAGAGCTTTGCCTACAAGGAAAAAGTTGATAAACATCACATTTTCTCTTTGTCTTTAATCAGTTCTTTTGGAAAGTCTTATATATCTCTTTTCATCCAAGAATTTTGCCTGAAACTCATATAATAGTTTAACAAGTGACTAATGTAGATTAGGCTTGTTTTGTCACTGATTCATTATGTTGCACTTAAAGTTGAACATTTATGTGTAATGAGGAAATAATGAGTAAACTAAAACAGTTTCTACTTATTTATATCTGATGACAACAATAAAGAAGGAAATTAATGAAAGGGAAGCTCTAATGAAAACTATATAAAAATAAGATATATAAATAAACGACAATCACCTTTTATCTCTTCCCCCTTTTCTATGAAGTTGATATGTGTTTGCTAAGGGCATTAGATGAGAAATAAAGACCTGTTGTTAACCTTGGACAAGTCATGTAACTTCTGTACTTCATTTTCCTCATTTCTAAAAATAGAATGATAACAGTCTTTGTCCTACATACTTGATCAATTGTAGATAAAACAATATTGGATATATGATTTTTGTTCATTGTTTTGCATGATATGGTTGATTGAATTCAGGGCCTTGCACTTGTATTTTACCACTTGAGCTACCCCCAAAAAGGTACGTATAGGGGGGCTATATAGTTATGACATATTTACTGTCCATTTTCCTAAAGAATGTGCATGAATGGCACAGAACTGAATAGTGAAAGAAACTAATGGTAGAGTGCTCACTTAGCATGCACAAAGCTCTGAGTTTGATTCCTTGGTACCACATATACAGAAAAAGCCGAGGTGGTGCTGTGCCTCAAGTGGTGGTAGAGCATTAGCCTTGAGAAAGCCCAAGGACAATGCCAAGACCCTGAGTTCAAGCCCCAGTACTGGCAAAAAGAAAAAAGAATAGAAACTGGAATTCTGTCAGATAATGAGAAGGGAGTCCCTGTTAGCTTTTGGAGCTGGGAAAAGATACATCCTAGTGTTTGGATTTCTGTATTAAATCATGGAACACAGTTTCCCATAGAAATAACATTGAGTGACTAGGTTTCTAGGCTTAGCAATTAAAGAAAAATTGAACCATAACTAATTTATTATGATTGAATTATTTCAAACTGTATCAAGGCCCATTTGTAATATGAGTATCAGTTTGATAGTTATTTAAAGTATTTTGGAAGATCTAGTCAAATCTGTATGAGATAATGAATTTGCTTTTCTTCCCCACTTATTCAAAGTGTGCCCAAGATTTGTATAAATCAGGTTTGTAAATATCAGTTCAAGTATGTAAATATCAGTTCTAATATGATAAATATGATATTTATCATATTCTAGTCTCCTGACCCTATGAATAAGAGCCTGAGGTCCTTGCCCCTTCTAAGGGAGGACAAATTCAGATATTCAGTGTCCCTGATAAACACAGTATCCTTACAAAATTAAGGAAGGCTAATTTCTCTGCCACTCTGGATAGCTAGGGGACTTGCCCAGGCCACCTAACTAGTCTGGTAAGTTAACTTTCAGACTTGTTCATGGTCAGTTTTTAGAAGCAGTAATGGAGAGATCTCTCCATAGAAGAAAGGAGTGCTTTGGTCCATAAGTGATTATGTGGGACATGTGAAGTGTGTGTGACTGACTCGTGGAAAGAATGCTGCAGTTAGAGTCAGAAGACCTCGCCTCATCCTGCTTCTCCATTGCCTAACTGTGCAGCACTGAGTTATGACATTGTCTCATAAATTTCCACTTTCCTCATCTGTAAAAAGAAGATAATATCAAATATAACAGTTGCAAGTGTGAAATGAGAAAATATAAATAAAATTCATCATGCCAGCAAAAGAATTGAGGCTTTATCTAGCAGAGATTTAGAAAATACTAATTGCCTCTTAATCTCCAAGAATAAAGATGATATAAAATGAAATTGAAAAACAATATAAAGGCTTTAAAAAAAATCAGTTCGACACTAGTGGCTTATACCTGCAACCCTGGCTACTCAGAAGGCTGAGATCTGAAGATTATGAGATTCTTATCTCATAATCACCAGAAAGCCAGAAATGAAGCTGTGGCTCAATGGTAGAGCACTAGCCTTGCACTCAATAGCTCAGGAACAGAGGTAGGCCCAGAGTTCAAGCCCTAGGACTGCCACACACAAAAATCATCTCAATGTAAGATGGCATTTTTCATTGACTATGACCTTCTTGAGCACATCTGGAATAAGTGTGCAGGGGCGTCACAGAAAAGAGGTCACTGCTAGAAGATCTAGCTTCTATAATGAAGACACCAAAATCTAGAAACTTACTAGCTTGATGAAATTTCTTATGGTATGTTATGCATTATACATTGAGTACAGAATTCTTTATCTGGAATGCTTAGAACCAAAAGTGTTGCAGATTTGGATTTTGAAATATTTATGTACATGCTAAGATACCTTACTGATGGAAACAGTCTAGACACAAAATTTTATTCATTAAGTCAAATTATTTTCATTTAGTCAAATTCTAGGAGGTGAATTAGAAGGCTAAAGGTAATTTGATAGATTTACTGATAGGAATAATTTTAACTGTCAAGAAGCCATATTTACCTGACAATGAGGCCCTGAATATAAATATGCTAAAGGATGGCAATAGTTTAAACTAGATTTTTTAAAAAAAAATCAAAACAAAGAAATTCTTTTATTTTTCCTTTCAGGGTAATATAATCCTCTTAAAAATATATGTTTTTTTAATTTTATTTGAGGAAACAGGTATTTCCTGCATTAGAAATACAGCAGTTTTTTTTTCAGGTCCACATGCTCCATGTCTCCTAAGGACATGAGACAAGAGAAGGTGAAACTTTAATCCTTGATATGAGAGTATTCATAGGGTGCCATTTGGGAAAGTGTGTTGAAACTACGCTGAAAGTCATGTTTGATTGTTCAAAGGTCTCCTTAGAATATTTCATTTGATAAGCATTACTAGCCTTATCATTTAAAAACTTGCTGGAAGAATTTTTGAAATAACTTATTGACAAATTTACCTTCTTCAGAACATGATTGATCTGTGGATTGCTTATTGGTCTACCTTTCTTTTTTTTTTCCTTTTTTGTTTTTTATTGTAATTAGTAAAAGGGTTACATGATATTTGCCAGATAGAAGGTGCATTAATTCACATACATTGATACCCTTTCACATGTCTTGGTACTCATTTCCCTCCCCCCCCACACCCCCCTCCCGTGGTCTACCTTTCTCTTAAGAAGGTTGCAGTGTGTATCACAAACTCATGATCATGACAAATGGCAACAAAACAATTCTCTGTAAATACTAAGTATGGCTGTATTCTGACAGGCACTCAGAAATTTCTTTAGCTTAAATACTGCATTGAGAAGAGCAAAAAAGAGAAACTTGGGGAGGGGAGTGAAGGAAAGAAAAATAACAGTTCCCAGCTACTCTTTTTCATGGGTGCTTAGCCTCATGACAAAAATATCATGGACAGCTTACAAACCTTAGACACTTCTCACATTTTTTGGAGGGTTGGGATCCAGGCAGAGGCAAGTTCGGTGTCTGGTACGGACCACTTTCTTCTGATAGGAGGAAAGGGGAAAATTGCTTCCCAAAGTTTTCTTTTTATAAGGCTCTATTAGCAGCTCCTTGTGACCTAGTCTCCTTCCAGAGGTTCTGCCTGTTAATTGTATCACTGTGAAGGGGTTGGATTTCAACATAAATTTGATGGAGCAGAAACAGCTAGACATTGGCAATATTGATTCCTTATTTCATACTTTCTGCTTTTGTTCTCCTGGAACCTGATTTTCTCTCCTGTTATTTTTTTTTTTAAAAAAAGGACTTTGTAGCTTTTCAAACCATCTCTGTTGAATCCTCTCTACTCATGAAATCTCGGCTTTCCTACCTATTCTTTGTCTTTCTTCCTCACTACATACTACTTAGGAAAAGACATTTATACTCATATCTTTACTTGCTATCTTTATATAGCTGCATCCCAAATCCTAATTTCCACTTAAGATTTCTTGTCTGAGGAAGAAACATATAAAGTCAATTATATATTTTAGTGTGCTAGAGAAACTCAACTTCAATACCATTGTTTGAAATTTTCCCTTGAATTTTTTCATGAGATTTTGTAATTGATGTTGTTTCTTCCACTCAGCTTTCACATCAGAAATCTAGATGCCATTCTTCAGTCTCATGCCTCATATTTTGTCTTCAAATATTACTAATTCAAGTCAGTCCCATGTATTTCCATCCTCATGTACACAATTGAAGATTTGATTATCTTGCCTGTTTTCCACCACTTTACCTTCCACCATTGTTCCTGGTTTCTTAGGATTGGTTTCTATGCCTTTTTAGCTCTGTATCATTCCCACAGTGTTTCCTTTCTTCTGGCTTTAGTGCTTCTGGCTTTTGGAGGGCTCTTTCAGTTAGTTGGTACTTTCTTATCCTTCACTGTTGCGTATACCTCCTTCTTACTAGTCCTCATGACATTATCCTGGTGCCAAGCTTATGGATGTCCTATGTCCTCCTATCACTATGTGCTGAATCTTTTGTCATAGCATTTGTAGCTGTAACTCCAAAACTACTGTTCAGATATACAACTCCCATCTTCCCATTTTCATTTCATTCTCACAGGCGTTGTCAGCCTGTGAGATTGTTATCTCAAAATATTTTTTAAGGTACATGTAGATTCTTTAGTCTTAGTTTTTATTATTGGTCCTGAATCAGCAGTTGGTATTTCTTCCTTGCTTTTTCCACTACTCATTTCATATTTCTGGCCCTCTGCCAACTCTCAGCTGATTTTAAGTTTCTAATCTAACTATAATGGCTAGTCTTCCATTCCTGAGGGAACTGAGCTGTTATTGATCCTGTCTATGTAGAATTAATTCTATCTTCCATTATCTTTTGCCTGGCAAAGGTAAAAGATTTATTCAGATTGCTGATACCTGCCTTTCTTTCTATAGTAGCAATCTTTCTTTCTTTCTTTTCTTTCTTTCTTTCTTTCTTTCTTTCTTTCTTTCTTTCTTTCTTTCTTTATTTATTTATTTATTTATTGGGTCATGGGGCTTGAACTCAGCCTAGGTACTGTCCCTGTGCTCTTCAGCTCAAGGCTACTGCCCTACCCCTGGGTCTGAGCATTGTCCCAGAGCTCTTCAGCTCAAGGCTACTGCTCTACCCTTGAGCCAAGCCTCTTCCTGTTTTCTAGAGGTTAATTGGAGATAAGAATCTCAAGTTTTTTTGTGACTGGGCTGGCTTTGAATCTTGATCCTCAGATCTCAGCCTCCTAAGTAGCTAGGATTACAGGTGTGAACCACCACCACTGCAGCTTCACAGCTTTGCTTCTGGCTTCATGGTTACTTTTGATAGGTTTATTACACTAACCAAATCTGTAACCTCTCTTTTTTTCTCTATCCAAGGCCATGAAGAACTTGCTAGGTTGCAATTTGAACTTCCAAATCAAGTAGAGCCAATCAGTAGAGCTGTTGTTGTCTTTTGTGAAATCCTTTTTTACTTGGGTACTGAGATAGTTCAACCAGCAGAACCAGAGTTGCTGTGATGGAGAAAAAAAATTACAAGTTGGTCATTAGGTATGATGAAGGGGAGGAGATGTGAAACCAATTCCACTTTTGTCTCCAGGTTCTGGCCCGTGCATTATAGCTTTGAGGAAAACAATATCATCTATTATTCACTGTTTTGAAGCCTACCATTAGGTAGGCTACCACTGTACCTAATCTCAAGAAGTCTTTCGTCTTCACTGGATGAGCTTAGCATTCTGAAAGGTCCTTCTGGATGATGAATAGCATGCTAAGGCCAATAGGCAGCATTCAGATGACTCTAAAAACACTGTAAATCTCAAGTGAGATACCATGATGGAGAAGATGGTCATTCTGTGGATGGCAGAGGCATAGTGATAAAGAAAGGCACCCTCAAAATGAGAATAAAGTTCCTGTCACCTAAGAACTTACTAGTAACTACTGCAGATTGGGATATTTGTCTCAAATTCTTTGTTTTCATAAAACTAAGATGAAAGGAGTTTTAAATGAGTTGGAACCTTTCTGTGTCTGATTAATCATGACTTTGGGTACTAGATGTAATTACTAAGAGCTGTTCTTCCCTCTTATCTGTGAGATTGAGACAATGAGACTTTTGATATCTGGCTTTGAGGAACCTTTCAGAGGAAAGGTTCTGTTCAAGTACAAAGTATTGATAATACTAACCCTGCCCTGGCAGCCCTGTGTTTCAACTGAGTGCATACAAAGATAGTCTGTGAGCTGGGCACCAGTAGCTATATTCCTGTCTGCTCAGGAGGCTGAGATCTGAGGATAGAGTTCAAAGTCAGTTTGGGAAAATAAATCAAAGACTCAACCTTCAGTTAACTAGCACTTGAGGTGTGGCTCAAGTGATAGAGCTCCAGCCATCAATGAAAAAGTGATAGCATGAGACCCTGGGTTCAACTGCAAGTACAGCACAAATTTAAAAAAAAAAGATTGTGAAATGATGCCCTCAGAATCTGTGCCACTAAACTCTCTTAATGTTTAATATGTTGCTTTCCAGGCACGTAAGTACCATGGTTTGTTAGACTAGTTGAATATTGTTTCCCTCACTGGTTCTTAAATCTCAAGAAAGGAAAAGGGACCAACTCAATCAACTCATTCGTCTCTGATGCCTAGCACAGTGTCTGTGTGTGGTAGGCATTCAGTAAATATTTACTGAAAATGATTGAATAAAAAATGAACAAACTATGTGTGTTTGTATGAATTCTGCCAAAATAAAATGAAACAGACAACCCAGAGAGCCACTATCATCAATTTAGTTTCTTCTCACCTGATATAAGAGGCCTATGGCTGTATTCTGTATAAGTATTGTTATAACTTTAGAGCTTAGTATTATGAGAAATTTATTGGGGTTATTTTCAACAACATAAATATTTAGTAACAGATGCAAATCAGTGGCAGGTTGCCTCATTCAACTGCCATCTGTTGGGCAACTATCTGGCCTAATAGGACTTGTGTCTTAGTACTAGACCATTAACAGTCTCGCAAATGTTTTACCTTAATTCATTTCCACAATTTTTTTTGAGACTGGAGGTATGATACCAGTGATAGAGCACCATATATGATTGGAAAATTGTAAGGAATAGCACAAGGTCTGGAGATCAAGCCCCAGTATCAGCAAAAGCAAAATCAAATTGGATGGAAAATTTTTCTGAAAGACTTAAAGGAGAAAAGGTATTTCCATGTTTGGCTTGCTCAATAGTAGTGTACAACATCTTGGCAAACTTTGAAGTCTATTTGATGTGTCATAATGTTCCACAAGGAAGTATTCTCTCTTCAGTGTCAGAAGTCAGATCCACATTAAATAATAGCTGAACTATAACTAATTTGTTCCACCAGAGTTCAGTGTAATTGTGCAATGGCAATAGAAACTGGCATAAAATGAAAGGGTATGGTCCATGCTGGTCATCATTAATGTGTATGATTTTTAAACAGGGGAAGGAAGTATGTAGTAAAGTCTATAGAAAATATAGATTGTGTCATATGTATATGCAATTAGGTTATATCCAATGAAGCATAATGATTCTTAGTCTGAACATGCCTTTTAATAAAAACTTTACCAAGACTTTTTCCTGTGTAGAAGGTGGAGACAGTGTTGGCCTATATAAATTTACCCTAAGCATGACCAGTTGGGTTGGTGATGTGTCATAAGTGTGGGCCAGCTTCCATAAATGTTTCAGTGTGTAGCATAATGCCCACTCAGCACCCAATTGGAACTGAGTAAATATTTATTGAATGAGTGTTCTGAGACAAATTGAGGCAATTTTCTCTAGTTATCTAGCCTGCAGTCAGCTTCCAAAGCCTCATATCAAGCTGACTATGAATTAGAAGTTGAAATACTTAGTTTACTGAGTAGAGCACAAAGCAAGCTGATTATCCCGAGCATGTGCCCATAATAAACTTTTCTTAAAAAATCAGTATATGTATGTTGTATAAGTACTTGGATTTTTACTCGGGGAAGGAGTCCAGTAGTATAATTTCTTTAAACAACTAACAAAACGTTTAGTAAAATAAATACTGTACCAGGAAGCTGAAACATGTTCATGTGGGAAGGGGCAATGAGAGATGGTGACACACAAATGGAGAGAGAAAGGGTGAATAAATGCCATCATTATAGACAGTGTACATTGTGTAAAAATTAGACTATGTAATTTTAGGGTAGGGAAAAGATGGAGAAAGATGGGGGAGAACATTGAAGGAATGCCATTCTTCTAGTATTGAAACCCAAACACATACAGGATTATCTGCAAGTGTACAGAAATGTATTAACTGAAGTATGGTATTTGCAGGGGAGAATTCAAACTGTAAAAATTCACAGTCTCACAAAATGAATACCAGAAAGCAGACACTTGAAAAGTGTGTAAGGAGAGGTTCAAGGGAGGGGGCAAGAAGAAAGAAGAGAGAAAAAGGGGGTGAATACAGCCATAGCATTCAATATATATTCTATGAAAACTAAGAAAATTGAGGGGAGGGATTGGGTTGGGAGAGATAGGGGAGAATGATGAAAGGAGTGGATAGATCAAGATGCATTGTATTATAAACCTGTTCGTTGAATGGTAACTCCTTTGTACAGCTACTTAATGATGATAAAATTATAATTTAAAAGAAAATAAGTAAATCGTAAAGAACTAGGATTTCATTGTGACATTTCCACAATTGTGTACAGTGTATCCTGACTGACCTCACTCACTCTGTCACTCTCATCACCATAATAAATTTTGAAAGACTATCTGGTTTGCAATAGATAAATCATCAAGTATGTGTTATTTTGGAAGCAACACTTTTAATTGAGACTGTGGGGGCAGAGTAAATCCTTTGAGTCTTGGTTCAGTTACAGAAATGGCTAATTTTATACTGGATTCTCACATGATTCAAAAGGTGTGTGAGTGATTCAGACCATTAATATCCTTCTCTCTGTGATCTCCCCTCCTAGTGAAATGATGGCTGTAAGGCAATAATGGTAATTGGAGGCGGAGACCTTGACTTTGCCCTGTGGCAATAAAATGACACACTTTCTGAGTAATTACATATGTATATACTGTATTGTGTTGTGTGAAAGAAATGCGTAACTACATTTAATATTTATGCTAAAGCACAGTGAAAGTCATATTTAGCCCCCCCCCCCTTGCCTACATAAGACCAGGAGGGTGCTGGATTTCAAGTAAATGAAGCTGCATATTCAGAAGTAATTTTGAGATGAAACCAAGCAGTTTCTTGAAAAATCTATGGAGTTCTTGGGGCATTGTATGCTTTTTCCTATTTTTTTTCCATGTTGTAAAGTAATTGCACCAAGCCCTGGATATTTGGAGTGTTCTTTACACACTTCTCTGTTCATGCCAGGCACTGATGACTCAAACTGAGGTGGATGGACATTTCTCAGTCTTCGTTTCACTTGGCCTCACTTTCTTTTGGGTGTCTTATTAAATCTGGTCATTTTTCTTTCTTGACATTTCTAGTTGCCACTTAAATATGGTTTTCTCCATAATTCTACCTTAGTAAATTTTTTTGTTTCCATTGATTCAATCTCCTTTGTTATCTTATTCATTTCCATGGTATCTGTTAAAATCTATACATGGATTCCTCCCTGTGCTATTTTCATATCAGTCTCACTTAACTACAACTTGAAGATCTATATAATGGTAATAATGACAGTAACAGCTTTTTTTGTGTTTGTGGAGTACTCTGTTTGGCAGCTGAGTACTTTATTGCTTCATTCTACCTACTTCTCTCAGCTACATGGTAAAGTAAATACTGTTCTTATTTTCTATTTTCAGGAGAGGAAACAAAGATTAGATGCATTCAGTGGCTTTTCTAAGATTATTCAGTCAATAGCAGAGGCTTATTTTTTATTTCAAAGCCTAGAGCCCAAGCTTATGATGGTTAGCATCTTGAATTAGCAGATCAGAATGAAACCCATTATATTTCTCTCTTTTCTATGCATATCTTTTTCTACTTCTGTCCTGCCTGAAATCAGTGCCTGGATAGCTCAGTAACAGCATTTGCCTAGCACGCATAAGCCAGGTTCAGTCCCCAGAATTGTACCCATACATCCCCCATCACACATAATAACAACAACAACAAAACACATTTTTTTCCTAAAGAAGTAATTTATGGGTATTAGAGTAGGCCTTCAAGTATTGTAAATTCAGAAATACACACACACACACACACACACACACACACGTATTAGACTCTGGGCCTGGGCATTGTGCCCGAGCTCTTTAGCGCAAGACTACTGTCCTATCCCTTTAGCCACAGAGCCACTTCAGGTGTTCTAGTGGTTAATTGGAAATAAGAGTCTCATAGACTTTAATACCTGGGCTAGCTTTGAACCATGATCCTCAGATCTCAGCCTCCTGAGTAGCTAGGATTACAAGCATGAGCCACTGTGCCCAGCCAGAAATGTTTTAAATAAGGAAATACTGTTTGTATTGAACAAAGAGTTCAACTAATAATCTTCAGATTTATGCTTTTTTTTCCCAAAAAAATGCCTTGTTTAAAAAGCTAGAAAATACCTCATTTCTAAATTTCTGGATTTCTTGCTTTCCCCGGTCTAAGTCTAGTGTTGTTCATGTGGATTTGAATGGCTGCTTTCTCTGCAGCAGGGGCCTTCCTCAGGCTTCTTGTGTACTAGCTATCTAGATCAATAGGTGTGTATGAGGCCTGTAAAGAATACTGTTCCAGGCCAGGAGCGTGGCCTAGTGGTAGCATGCCAGCCCAGCATGCATGAAGCCCTGGGTTCAATTCCCCAGAACCACATACCCAGAAAAAGTCAGAAGTGGCACTGTGGCCCAAGTGGCAGAGTGCTAGCCTTGAGCAAAAAGTGTCCAAGGATAGTGCCCAGGCCCTGACTGCTAGCCCCAGAACTGGCAAAAAACAAAACAAAACAAAACAAAAATATTGTTCTGCTTTCTGCACTAGTAGTCCTTATAGTACTTGATTTTCCCAGATGAACTCTGTCTTGCTTTCTGTCAGTGTTCCGATTTGTTTCCTCATTGGCTCCTTTTCCATCCACATACATGTCAAAGTTCTTGAACTACAAGATGCCAAAGTTAAACATAGGTATAATATGCTTGTTTTCAGAACACAAAAGAGGAAGGTTACTGATTCTTATTTAAGAGTGAGAGAAACCTAAGAATTTCTGGTAGGACAACCCAGAGTGGATCCATGTCTCTGCTCTTGCAGGTTGTTTTTTTTTCTCCATTCTATTAGCTTGACTTCAAGTTACTATTTTTCTATGCAAATAAGCCCCCCCCTCTCTCCCTTTCCCCTTTCTTCTCTCCCCCTCTCCCTCTCAATCTCTTCCTCCCCCTCTTGTTAGTAGTGGGGCTCAGGGCAATGTCCCTGAGCTTTTTTCCTCAAGGTTGAGTCACAGTACAACTTCCAGTTTTCTGGTGGCTATTTGGAGACTAGAGTCTCATGGACTTTCCTGCCTGGGCTGGCTTCAAACCATGATCCTTAGATCTCAGCCTCCTGAGGCATAAGCTACCAGCACCCAGCTAAACATGACCCCTTTCCCAAGATCTGCTTTTTAACTGCCCATCCCTGTCTTTTTGTGCCAGAAAAGGAACTTGAACTAAGAGCCTGGGCACTGCCCTTGAACTTTATCACTCAATAGTGATGCTCTACCATTGAGCCACATCTCCAATTCTGGCTTTTTGGTGGTTGATTTGAAGTAAGTTTCATAGGCTTTTCTTGCCCAGGATAGCTTGGAACTGTGATCCTCATATTTCAGCCTCCTGAGGAGCTAGTATTACAGGTAGGAACCACTAGTGTCCAGTTTCTCTGGTTTTTTTTTTTTTTTTGGTCAATTCTGGGGTTTCAACTCAGGGCCTGAGCACTGTCCTTGGGCTTTCTCAAGACTAGAGCTCTACCACTTGAGCCACAGCACCACTTCTGGCTTTTTCTATGTATGTGGTATGGAGAAATTGAACATGGGACTTCATGCATGCCAGGCAAGCACTCTGCCACTAGACCAAACTCCTGGCCCCAGTTTCAATATTCTTTTACCTCCAAATTTTATTCATTTTTTTTCATAGAAGTCTTATTCCCTTCTGTTATGCCACCAGAGTATAACTTGGCCTTTCTGTAATTCACTTGTGCCTTGACATCATTTGAGCACCTGGTATACAACTGATATCATACCAGACACTGGGGAAATAATCCTCACATGAGAGCAGCTTCCTGGGATTGTAGGTCAGGCAAGCAAATATATACAGTGCAGTGTGTTGAGTGCCTGGTGATTAGATACAGTGCTCTCTTTGATTTTTCTTTTACTTGTGCTTTCTTGCATCATTTTTGTCCCTAAGACCAAACACCTTTCTTCAGGAAAAACTCTCATTTTTCTCTGTAGCATTTCTCACTTCTCATTTTCTGTACTTGTGTGGTTTTCCTTTGGAATCTTTCTCTCTTTCTTTCTTTCCTTCTTTCTTTCTTTCTTTTTCTTCCTTCCTTCCTTCCTTCCGTCCTTCCTTCCTTCCTTCCTTCCTAACTTTCTTTCTTTCTTTCTTGTCAGTTTTGGGGCTTAAACTCTGGGCCTGGGTGCTGTCCCTGAGTTTTTCAGCTCAAGGCTACCACTCTATCACCTGAGCCACAGAGCCACTTCCGGTTTTCTGGTGGTTAGAGATAATAGTCTCTCGGACTTTTTAGCGCCCAGGCTGACTTTGAACCACAATCTTCAGATCTTAGCCACCTGAGTAGGTAGGATTATAGGCGTGAGCCACTGGCACCCAACTAGCATCTTTCTTTAAATATCTTTCTAGGTGTGCACTTAGATATTGCAATGAAACCATAATGCCTAAAGGTTTCCTCAAGAAAATGGCATCAGGAAAAAAAGAAAATGGTACGGAATTGGTTCACCATATTAACACCTCACAGACATTACTAAATCCTGAGCTCTGCTCATCAGAACTGGTGAGTTTGCTTCAGAAAAAGCCTCAGACCAAGTTGGCAGCCACCTACATTGCCAGTAGTGACCGTAGAGTAGAGCTCTGTTCTCCCTTTATGGGGCATCTTCCATACAGCTGTAATGGTCATTGTTTCCAACTTAATCTTTTGTTGTTCTTTTACACTGCCATTAAGTCACTGTGGCTTCCACAATATGGCTCTCCAGGCCGCTCATCTTCAGCTCCCAGTTCATGTCGGTCCTTTCAACCACAAGGCTTTGCATGTAGAGAGCTCTCAGTGGACACCGAAGCAGATAATCCTGCTCTTTCCTCACCAGAGGGCAGTTATAAGTTTTCATTATATAAGTATGGTTTACTTCTCAGTAGCTTCTTGCATTTTAAATTTTAATGTTGTAACAATGTAACCTATACTACTTTAAGAATTCTGGTCTTCCCAAAGGAGAATGCGCTTAGCAGAAGAACAGAAAGGCACAATACCTATATGTGTCTGAGCCTACAAAATAATATTCATCAAAATAAACTCCAGGAAGTCTAAATGAGGTTTTTCTTTGTTGCTGCTTTTGTTTTCATCTTGTTTGTTCATTTACTTATCTTTGGGAGGGTAAGTGGGAGACACAGAAATAGAGGAACAAAGGCTGAACAAATGCAATAGTGGTACTTACTAGATGCTGTTGAAAATGAACTATACAAATTGTAATAGGGACGGGTGGGAAAAACTGGGAGAGAGTGAGGGAAGAGGTGACACTGTCCACAAAGAAATGCACTCGTTACCTGACTTATGTAACTGTAACCTCTCTGTACATCACCTTTATAGTAACATTTTACAAACTTTATTTTTAAGTCTTACATTAACCCAATATGTGAGCTGAATTGTGTTTCTGAAAACTCTTACATTGAAGCTTTTAATGTCCAGGACTTCAGAATGTGACTGTAGTTGGAGATAGTATCTTTAACAAGGCAATGGAAAGGAATGAGGTCATCAAATGGACCTTAATCCGATATGACTGGTGTTC